>NC_057802.1:590421579-590721579 GCF_018294505.1 Triticum aestivum
CCCCCCAATCTTGCCTCGGTCGGGAGATGCAAAATCAAATGTTGCATTGGATTAAAGAAGCCCGGTGGAAAGATCTTCTCTAACTTGCAGATCAACTCCGGCGCCAACTCTTCCATTTCTTCTAGCACGCTAGGCGATAGTTCTTTCGCACAAAGAACACGGAAGAAATAACTGAGTTCTGCCAGTACTAGCCATTCATCCTCAGGGATGAAGCCACGCAACATCACCGGCATTACCCGCTCAATCCATATGTGCCAATCATGACTCTTGAGACCAAATATCTTCAATTTATCAAGACTGGCTCCCCTCTGTAGATTCGCTGCATACCCATCGGGGAACATCAACTGCATTTTCACCCACAAGATAATTTCCCTCATAGCCGGCCTTCCAAGATTGAACCATGCCTTTGGCTTCGTCCAGTTCTGCTTTCCTTTCGGTTCTTTCATGTTTTGTAACGGCCTATCACATAGCGCCTCCAGATCGACTCTAGCCTTAGTATTATCCTTTGACTTCCCATCTATGCCGAACAATGTACCAAAAAGTGCCTCGGCGATATTCTTCTCAGTGTGCATCACGTCGATGTTGTGTGGGCAAAGGAGGTCTTTGAAGTAAGGCAGATCCCATAAGCATGTTTTGTGAGTCCAGGCGTGCTGAGAATAATACCCCTTGAAGTACCCTGGACGCTCGGGATCTGGCTCGAGAGCGTTTAACTGATCCAGGGTCTGTTGGCCTGTCAATGCATGTGGTGCAGAGTTTTTGACAACTCTACCTCTGATGAAGTTCTTCTTGTCTTTCCTGAACTTATGGCGAGGATTCAGGAACTCTCTATGCATGTCGAAGCAAGAAAACTTGCGACCGGCCTGAAGCCAACGAAACTCAAGAGCTCCCTTGCATGTGGGGCACGGGAACCTTCCATGCACACACCAACCAACGAATAGCGCATACGCCAGCAAGTCATGCGTCGAGTACATGTACCAGACACGCATTATGAAGTTCCGTTTGCTATAGGCATCGTATGTCTTGAACCCATTATCCCAGGCTTCTTGCAATTCGTCCTTAAGCGGTTGCATGTACACATTCATATTTTTCCCCGGATAGTTGGGCCCTGGAATTATCAACGTCAGGAAAATGTTCTTTCTTTGCATAATCTGTCCGGGGGGGAGATTGAGTGGAAAGACAAATACGGGCCAACAACTGTATTGGGCTGCCGTCATACCAAACACACTGAACCCATCCGTGCTGATGCCGACTCGAGGATGCCTCGGATCTGCTGCTTTGTCACCATGTAATTCATCAAACTTTTTCCACGCAACACCATCAGATGTGTGTACAATCATCAGATTCCCATCTGCATCTAGTTCGGTTCTTTTGCCCGTTTTGTGCCATGTCATCTGTCTGGCCGTCTCTTCGACCATGAAAAGACGTTGAAGTCTTGGTACGATTGGCATATACCGAAGAACACTAACGGGGATTTTGGTCTGTGTCTTCTCACCCATACCGTTGTCTACCACAACATACCTGGAAGACTTGCAAATGGGACAACAGTTCAAGTCCGCATAGTCAAGCCTAAACAAGACACATCCTTTCTCACAGGCATGTATCTTATCATAGGGCATCTTCAGTGCACGGAGGATTTTGTCCGACTGGTACAGGTTTGCAGGCATTACATGGCCTTTGGGTAGAAAGCGTCCAAATACTGTCATCATTGCATCGTAGCATTCTCTGCCCAAGTTGAACTGAGCCTTCAGAGCCATTACTTGTGAGATGGCATCCAACTGACAAAGCTCAGTGTGCTCATGGAGCGGACGTTTTGAGGACTCCAACATTTCATTGAAGGCCTTTGCAGATTCCTCCATCTCCTCGTCCGAATCCCGAGCATCATCAAAGTCTTGCACCATGTTTTCCATACCGGTACCATGCTCGTCGGTGCGACGACGATCCACCTCGGCTCGGTCACGTTGGGCAGACTCACCATGAAATGTCCACACCGTATAATCGGGCGTAAAACCACTCTTCTGCAGGTGTTTGCCCATTTCAGCCTCTGTCCTCTTTTCCCAATTGCCGCACCGTAAACAGGGGCACCAGGTTTTCCTCTGGCCATTTGCAAATGCGGCTCGCACAAACCCCTTGGTTTTTGTGAACCATTCAGTGCTCCATTTGTTCTGACCAGTGTGACCGGTGTACATCCACGCACGATCACTCATCTTGACTTTCAGAGCTACTAGACACACAACAAATTTATGCGTCGGATCCGGAGCAAAGCATATGGGAAAACGAACCCAATCTAAACATACTCGGGCTGTCCATGGATAGCGTTGGACAATTCGAAAGAATCAAGGTTATAAATATGCAAATGCATGCATATTTATAACTATGACGCTTTCGAACGGGAGACACATATTGGTTACGCATACTGATGATTCAAGACACATATATATCTAGCTATCAAGTTTCATCGGAATAGATCAAATAATTAATGGGGGAGGAGGACATGTCATTTGTGCTCACCCACGAACGAAGGGGCAGAGCTCGTCAAACGCACGGCCAGGTCGTCGAACACCAAACCTCGCAGCGATGAAACAACTGCACATTTAAAACTACCCGATCAACACAATTATATATGATGTTTTTCATAACAAAATCGAAAGATATATGACCTAACTAATAATTCACAAATATATGACCCCGTCGGCTTCTGGAAGGCCAAAGAACACCTTTTCGGGACGTGTCGGGGGTCGGGGTGTCGTGTCGGTCTCGGGGTGTCGTGTCGGGGTCGGGGTTGGGGTCTCGGGGTCGGGGTGTCGGGTCGGGGTGTCGGGTCGGGGTGCCGGGTCGGGGTCGGTGTGCCGTGTCGGTGTCGGGGTCGGGGTGTCGGGTCAGGCTCGGGGTCGGGGTGTCGGGGTCGGGGTCCGGGTCGGGGTATCGTGCTCGGGGTCTCGGGGTCGGGGTGCCGGGTCGGGGTCGGGGTGCCGTGTCGGTGTCGGGGTCGGGGTGTCGGGTCAGGCTCGGGGTCGGGGTGTCTTGTCGGGGTGCCGGGTCGGGGTCGGGGTGCCGTGTCGGTGTCGGGGTCGGGGTGTCGGGTCAGGCTCAGGGTCGGGGTCTCGGGGTCGGGGTCTCGGGTCGGGGTGTCGGGTCGGGGTGTCGGGTCGGGGTGCCGTCTCGGGGTCGGGGTGCCGGGTCGGGGTCGGGGTGTCGGGGTGTCGGGTCAGGCTCGGGGTCGGGGTGTCGGGGTCGGGGTCGGGATGTCGGGGTCGGGGTCGGGGTGCCGTGTCGGTGTCGGGGTCGGGGTGCCGTGTCGGTGTCGGGGTCGGGGTGTCGGGTCAGGCTCGGGGTCGGGGTGTCGGGGTCGGGGTCTAGGGGTCGGGGTGTCGTGTCGGGGTGCCGCGTCGGGGTCGGGGTGCCGTGTCGGGTCGGGGTTTTTTCCTCTTTTTTCCTTTTCTTCTTCTTCCTATTCTTCCTTTTCTTCCTCTTCTTCTTTTTTCTTCTCCTCCTCCTCTTCTTCTTCTTCCTTTCCTTTTTCCTCTTCTTCTTCTCCTCCTCTCCTCTTTTTTCTTCTTCTTCTTCTTCTTCCTCTTCTTCTTTTTTCTTCTCCTCCTCCTCTTCTTCTTCTTCCTCTTCTTCTTTTTTCTTCTCCTCCTCCTCCTCTTCTTCTTCCTTTCCTTTTTCCTCTTCTTCTTCTCCTCCTCTCCTCTTTTTTCTTCTTCTTCTTCCTCTTCTTCTTTTTTCTTCTCCTCCTCCTCTTCTTCTTCTTCCTTTCCTTTTTCCTCTTCTTCTTCTCCTCCTCTCCTCTTTTTCTCTTCTTCTTCTTCTTCCTCTTCTTCTTTTTTCTTCTACAACCTAAACCTAAAACTAAACCTAAACCTAAAACTAAACCTAAAACTACAACTAAAACTAAATCTAAACTAAAAAGGAAAAAAAAGAAAAAAAAAGAAAAAAAAACTGAAAAATGGGGGCTCACCTGGGGGGTGGAGGAGGCCGGTGGAGGAGGGGGCGGGGCGGTGGAGGAGGCGGCCTGGGGGCGGCGGCGAGCCGGGGCGGCGGCGAGCCGGGGCGGCGGGGGCGACGGGGCGGCGGGGGGCGGGGGGCGCCGGGGGCGCGGGGCGGCGGGGGGCCGGGGGCGGCGGGGGCCGGGGCGGTGAGGGCGACGGGGCCCCGGGGCGGCGGCGAGCCGGGGCGGCGGGGGCGACGGGGCGGCGGGGGGGCGGGGGGCGCGGGGGGCACGGGGGGCGCGGGGCGGCGGGGGGCCGGGGCGGTGAGGGCGACGGGGCCCCGGGGCGGCGGCGAGCCGGGGCGGCGGGGGCGACGGGGCGGCGGCGGCGCGCGGCGGGCGGCGGCGTGGGAGGAGAGAAACGGCGGCGTGGGAGGGAGAGGGAAGAAGCGAGTAACGGGCGGGGGTACGGGCCGTTAGGTAGTAGGCTCTTTGCCGTCCGCCCCCCTTTGCCGTCCGCTTTTTTGCCTCTTTGCCGTCCGCTAGCGGACGGCAAAGAGGTGGCCCGTTAAGTTTTTCAAAAACGGGCGGGGGGTGGGGGCCACCTCACTCTTTGCCGTCCGCCAGCGGACGGCAAAGATTCTTTGCCGTCAGCTGGCCGACGGCAAAGAGCTGGCAGACGGCAAAGAGCTTCTTTGCCGTCTGCTTTTGGGTAGCTGATGGCAAAGAGCTGGCGGACGGCAAAGAGCTTCTTTGCCGTCAGCTAGCGGACGGCAAAGAGCTGGCAGATGGCAAATTAGCTGATTCCAGTAGTGAATGGCAATTTCCCGTCACGCTCTCACTGGCAGTTCAGCCCCGAAGGCAATTCGTCTACATGCGTGGCTGCAAGGGCGCGAGGTCCTCGTTCTGGTGGACTCGGGGAGTTCAACTTCCTTCCTCGATGCGTGCCTCGCTTCCTCACTGTCAGGCGTGGTACACTTGCGTCGGCCCTGCCGTGTCAAGGTAGCCGACGGAGGCGAACTCTGCTGTGTATCTCACATTCCCAAGTGTTGTTGGACAACACAGGGCCAAGAATTTACCACCGATATGAAGATATTACCGCTTGGAGCTTATGATGCCATTGTGGGCATGGACTGGCTAGAAGAACACAGCCCCATGAACGTGGACTGGCGTGGCAAGCATATGTTGATTACCACACCGCAAGGGCCGGCTCATTTGCAAGGTCACTCAGATGGCGTCGCTCCATGTTCAGAAATCAACAGCCTGCAACTGTACTCTCTTCAGCGACAGGGGGCTTTGTCCCAGGTCATTCAGCTCTGCCAAATCACAGAGGGGGATGAAATTTATGCACCAACTCCTGACAACATCCAGGCCGTCATCGACCAGTTTTCAGATGTCTTTGGTGAGCCTACGGAGCTGCCCCCACGCCGCGCGTGCGATCATCGGATACCTCTCATGCCCGGCGCGCAACCGGTGAACTTGCGGCCGTATCGGCAGAAGCCAGAGCACAAGGATGAGATAGAAAAACAAGTGCGAGAGATGCTGAAGGCTGGAATTATACAACGCAGTCATAGCCCTTTCTCTTCGCCGGTGATCCTAGTCAAGAAAAAAGATGGAACGTGGCCACTGTGCGTTGACTACAGACACCTTAACGCAATGACAATAGTGGGCAAGTACCCGGTGCCAGTGATTGAGGGGCTGCTTGATGAACTACACGGCGCCCAGTGGTTTTCCAAACTAGACTTGCGCGCCGGGTACCACCAGATAAGATTGGCAGACGGAGAGGAATTCAAAACAGCTTTCCAAACGCACTCGGGGCACTTTGAGTTCAAGGTGCTGTCATTCAGGCTAGCAGGAGGGCCAGCCACTTTCATCGAAGCTGTGACTGATACTCTACAGCCACTACTGTGTGAGTGTGTGTTGTCATTCTTCGATGACATATTGGTGTTCAGCAAAACATTGGAGGCACATGCAGAACACCTCCGACAGGTCTTCACCCTCTTGCGCCGTGATCAATGGAAGGTGAAGCTGAGCAAGTGCGCTTTTGGGCAGCAGCGGATCTCTTATCTGGGGCATGTTATCAGCGCGGAAGGCGTTGCCACGGATCCAAGCAAAATCAAAGATGTGGTAGCTTGGCCGACTCCGACCAATGTCAAAGAAGTGAGACAGTTCTTGGGTCTAGCTGGGTACTATCGCCGCTTTGTCAGGCAATTCGGTATTCTGGCACGTCCCCTTTTCAATCTCCTCAAAAAAGGGACACCATTTGTGTGGACGGATAACACTGAGCAGAGCTTTCAACTCCTCAAGACGAGCCTGACATCCGCCCCAGTCCTTGCCTTACCCAATTTCCAGAAACAGTTTACAGTGGAGACGGATGCGTGCGATACAGGAATCGGCGCGGTATTGCAGCAAGAGGGGCACCCTATCGCATTCATGAGCAAAGCACTCTGCCCAAAATACCGAGGCTTATCTACCTATGAGAAAGAATTTTGGCTATTATCGCTGCAATAGATCAATGGAGACCGTACCTGCAGTCTGTAGAGTTTGTGATCAAAACGGCTCAGCGCAGCTTGGTGTATCTGCAGGAACAGCAACTCAGCACACCGTGGCAACAGCGTGCATTTACAAAGCTATTGGGGCTCCAATACAAGATCAGCTACAAGAAGGGAAGCGAGAACAGCGCGGCAGACGCCCTTTCTCGCCTTCAGCAAACAGAACAAGTCTTGGGCATCTCAAGTTGTCAGCCATCCTGGCTTGACGACATTGTGGCCAGTTACAATGCCAATCCACAAGCACAACGCCTACTCGAACAGCTAGCTGTTAAGCCAGACCCCAAGGGGCGTTTCGCTCTGTCCCAGGGAGTGCTGCGATTTCGCAACCGCATCTGGCTTGGCGGGAGCACCTCTCTACAGCAACGGATCATCTCTGCTTTTCATGACAGTCCCGTCGGCGGGCACTCGGGTTTCCCTGTCACCTACAAACGCATCCGGCGGCTCTTTGCTTGGCCCAAGATGAAGCATCACATACTCCAGTACGTCCAGTGTTGCACAATCTGCCAACAAGCGAAATCTGAACGGGTTGCTTCCCCGGGGCTGCTACAACCTCTCCCAGTTCCTTCTGCACCATGGGATATGATTACAATGGATTTCATTGACGGACTTCCCCAATTAGGTCAAGCAAACTGCATTTGGGTTTTGGTCGACAAAATGACCAAATTTGCTCATTTCCTTCCACTCACCCACCCATATACTGCTTCTCGAGTGGCTTTTCTCTACATGCAACGCATCTATCCCATCCATGGGTTTCCTCAGTCCATTGTTTCCGACCGTGATCCGGTCTTCACAAGCCATTTTTGGCAAGAACTTTTCCGCCATGCTGGTACTGAGCTTCGGATGAGCACTGCCAACCACCCACAGACCGACGGGCAATCCGAGCGCGTCAATCAATGTCTTGAAACTTTCCTCCGGTGCTTCACTCACTCATGTCCAAAAAGATGGAGCCACTAGCTTCCTTTGGCGCAATTTTGGTATAATGCTGCTCCACATTCAGCCATCCAAATGACTCCGTTCAAAGCCATGTTCGGCCATGAACCACGCCATTGGGGAATTACTGCTACCAATGCTTGCTCCGTCCGAGCACTACAGACTTGGCTGGACGAGCGCACTCTTATTCAAGAATTGCTCCAGCAACATCTTCAGCGAGCGCGCCTGCGCATGAAACAGCAAGTAGACAAGAGGAGGTCTGAACGAACCTTTGAGGTCGGCGACAAGGTTTTTCTGAAACTCCAACCGTACGTTCAGACTTCAGTGGCCAAAAGAGCAAACCACAAGCTCTCGTTTCGCTACTATGGACCGTATGAGATTGTCGCCAAGATCAATGAGGTGGCGTATAAGCTTGCGCTGCCAGCGCACGCCTCCGTACACCCGGTCTTCCACGCATCCATGCTCCGGCGAGCTGTTCTACAAGGTACGCAAGTTCAACAAACACTGCCAACACCTTCTGATGTACCTACAGTTCCAGCTGCTGTCCTAGATACACGTTGGCGCCGCAAGAGAGGAGCAATGGTGGAACAGGTACTGGTTAGGTGGTCGGACCCTGCTGTGTGTAGGAGATATGCCCTAGAGGCAATAATAAATGATATTATTTATCTCCGAGTTCATAATTATGTTTATGTTCCATGCTATAACTGCAATGATTCTCGAGTCTGCAATATCCACGAGGCTCGGAGGAAGACTCATATGCACGTGTGGAATAATAAACGGTAAGAAGTATTCCTAGTCTGGCCTCTAAGACTAGCTCAAGTGTTGCATGATGGTTCTGTTTTCCTGATCATGGGCATGTCTATGCCAGCAATTTTGAGGGCATAATGTTAAGAGAACATTTGTGTTGAATTGACCCGGATTGATGTTATGCTAAGAGATTCATTTGTCACAAGTTTATTGGTACATAACACAGAGATGGTTAACGTTTGCATGATTCCTTAGACCATGAGAGTATCGAGTTTCTTCATGCTTGCTTCATGAACTTTGGGGTTTGTTAAACGTCATCCGTAAATGGGTGGCTATTACGGCGGCTTACGGGTTCATGGAAAAGTGTGTCAAGTAACTTGATAGCTCAAGATTGGGATTTGCTCCTCCGACGATGGAGAGATATACTCGGGCCCACTCGGTGTTACGGTGTCCATCATCGTCTGGCCAGACACTTTGTGATTTGATCACGGGGATGCCGGAACACGAAACGAGAAAAGAGAACAAAACCGGTAACGAGGTAACTTGCATAGTGGACAAAGTGTTGGCCCACGGGGATGCAATAAATCTCACCTCAGGTGTTTGTGATATATCGTGAAGCAACAGGAATAGCTCACCTCAACTGGAGGTTCACTCGAATATTCATTCGTGTGGGTATAGGGGTCAATATGGGTGTCCATGGCTCCGATGTTGATCATTGATCGGAAGGGGTTCCAGGTCATGTCTATACTTCACCGAACCTATAGGGTCACACGCTTAAGGGTCATCTATCTGCTGAATATTAGACAGGGAGTCTGAGAGAAAATCACCGAAAAAGTTTCGGACACCGAAAAGTTTCGGACAGCGGAATCGTACCGCAGAGAGAGGTCATCGGATAAGTTTCGATGATACCGAAAAGTTGTTTCGGGATACACCAATAAGTCAAATTGGTTTCGGCACATGCCTGATAATTCTTGGAGGATGCCAGAATCATTCTGGAAGCTTTTTGGAATTTTCTGAGATAAAAACCGGAAATGTCCCGGAGCTGCCGGTACCGCTTTGGCTGTTTTTCGCAGATGAAATTGACTAATCTGAAATTGTTTCAGAACGAATCCAAAATCATTTTAGTGGGTACTGGAATTATTCTAACACCCACAGAAATATTTTCGGATTTAGTGGACGCGAAAAATTGTCTTCATGAATAGTGAAAACGCATTCTTCTTTGCTTTTCGCAGATGAAAATCACTAAACCGAAATTGTTTCGGAACGCGTTGAAAATTATTTTAGTGGGTACTGGAAATGTTCTGAGCCCACATAAATATTTTCAGTTCGAACGGACGCTGAAAAATGTCGTCATGAATAGTGAAAGTTCTTTTTGCTTGGCTTCTTGGAGAAGCCACCTTGAGGGCCTTTTTGGTATTTCCCCCCTTGGCTTCTTGGAGAAGCCACCCTTGGGCTTGGCCTATAAATAGGGGTGGAGGGGGCTGCCTAAAGGATCATCCCTTGCTCTCATACACATGCCATGCATTATCTGGCTTCTTCTCTCCCTCCCACGAAAAGAGTTTCGTAGAGCCGAAAGGCTGTCTGGGTTCCGGTGGGAACTAGTTCTGGACGGCGAAGCCCTGCCGGATAGATGACACCGTATGTGTGCAACTCTGTAGAGAGATCGTAGTTTCGGTCTTAGTTCGTGAATGCCTCCCAAAGGGCTATCCATGTGACCGTCCGAGTTTCGAAGGTCCTCCCGAAGGGCTGTCCGAGTGACCGTTCGAGTTTCGAAGGTCCTCCCGAAGGGCTGTCCGCGACACCGTCCGGAGGGCTGTTCGACCGCCTCCCGGAGGGCTGTCCGAGGAGCAGATGAGGGTATACATCCTCGCGGTTGGGAGGTTGTAAATCCTAGCTGCGGGGATCTGCACTGCCGATCGTCATCGACTCTACTTCCCGCTGCGCTACGAGTCGGTAACGAAAAAGATCAAACCATGTATGCAGTCTCCATAGTGGTCCTGGGCTGGTGCGTAGGTCGGAAAATTTTTGTTTTCTGCTGCGTTACCCTACAGTGGCATCAAGAGCCGTGCTATGCGTAGATGCAGGTTTCGATCTAGAATACATGGAGATGTATGGGTATTGCATAATATAATTAGGTAGTAGATGAGATCTATTGCTGAAAATTATTTATGCGGGTGACAGATGAAATCTGTTACCCGAGGTTCTTGTTGCTTCCCTAGAATTTGCGTTTGCTCAATCTCGAGACAGCATGGTGGAATTTGACAAAGTTCTGGCAATCCGTGATCCTGATTGATCATGGAAGTGCTATCAGTTCTTTGGGTTCTGCCGTAGTCAAAAGAAAGATGAAATTCGCAAATGAAAGGGCATTGCAGATATGATTTGCACGGGGGTCATGCGTATGACAAAGTTTAGTATGGGGCTCGAGATTTAATTATCCCGTGTTTCATACACCCCAAGATGTTAATCTAGCAACCTGAATAATCATACTTGATGATAAAATGTTGGTAGCTGCGGTTTAAGTCAAAACCTTAGAAGCCACGTAAAATAAATTTTGCATAAACCGATTAGAGGCGTCTAACTTGGTTTTGCAGGATGTGCATGTGATGTGGTATAGCAGTGCTCATACTAATTCGATTATGTATGAGATGACTATATGATGTAATTTGGTTAACATGACCTGCGTGTCATGATTTGGCATGATGGCTAGAGCCATATGATTGCACTTTAATGACCTGCGTGTCAACCTTGTTGTAATGCATTATTTTGTTAGCTATAGAGATAGCAATATTATCTGGTGCATCGACAAGGTGGTGGCAATCTTCGCGAAGGTGAACACCGACGCGAATGCCGAAGACGAAGAAATGAAATACTTCTCCGTCGGAAAGGGCTATACCATATCATGCTATTATGAATTGCCTGAGATGTTTATCCCTTATGATGCACCCTTCTTGATTGCGCAGTAGTCGCTTTTTATTAGGGTGATCTCTCACTTAAAATATCAAAGTAGTTAGTGTTCACCCAAGTGTAGCACCGTCTGAAATTCGTATCTTTTCGGGGTGCGCCATGTACACATGAGCACGAACGAATCGAGAGGAATGAGGTGGGTGAGGTCAGACCTCGCAGCAAGATCACTTGGTTGTCTTTGACGTTCAGGCAGGAGAGTCCTGAGCTCGGAACACGCCCATCGAAAGATGAACAAGAATCACATAGAGATGTGATCGGCAAGTTGGCCTACCGATTGGAATTCGTGTCATCAGTGATGAACCCGTCAATGGCATCGAATAGAAATGTGGATCTTGAATCACTCTAAATCAATTATGAGAGATATTGATTTGAGTGGGAGCGCACTGTTGAGTTAACATGTTTAATTCTCCGTGCAATTAATTATGAACACTGTCTAAGTGTTTCTTGCATAATGGTTGTAGAATAATGGCTCGCATTTCCACCTTCCCTATTAAAATTGAATAGCTGTTAAATATCTGGTTAAAACTTTACGATTGGTAACGTAATATGAGGATTGTCCTCAAAAGTGCCGAGAAGGACTTTGTCCTATCGCATGCTTTTCGTATCCTCCCGCTAATGCTATGGATCATGTGACTCTCGCCCTGCGATCCAAAAGCTAGAATTCTGTTACGGTCAAGTGGAATATGTTTGCTTCCATGAAACCCAAACTTCGAAAGTTGGGATAGTTATATGATATTCATGGAACTGAAAATTATTTTCAGATACAAACAAAGCAATGTTTGTTTGCAAGTATTAGTAAAAGTGTTTACTATGCATTTGACTGTTGGGAAAGGGATCCAGAAGAACGCCTGTCATATAATGAAAGGTGAATAAAACAACAACTTAAAGAGAAAGGAAGTGTCCAAAGGGTGTTAGTATGACTTACACGCCTAGGAAGTCCGGGGCTAATGCCACTCTTAAGTTGGATGCTTCTTCTGAGAGTAGGAGAAATACTAAAAGTTAAACTGCTAGAAGTATAAAGGCAAAAGGAAAGAAGACTGGAATATCCAGCTCATGTATGAATGTCATACAAGTTTTTGATGTATAGAAGGCTGGTCAAAGATATAGTTCTTGCGAATTATGGTTAAACATGTTAATCACTAATTCTTGGGTATTGTGAGTTCATCACAAAAATGCCCGCTCGATTGCATTGTTGCAACTCGATGTAAGAACTACTATGGCCTGAAAGACTAGCTAGAAATGAGGTTAAGGTATACACAGGGAACATAGTAAATGTTACTATACCTTCCATCGGTGTATTGCCGTCTGTATTTATTTTCATAATTCATTTAGAGTTTTACAAACTCTATCCCATTGCATAAGGTATCTTGCAAGAAGGTTGTTCATAAGAGAACTTTTTATGTTCGATGTTATGAATAACACAAGGGCCATACTTTCATTATGAATGAGATGTATGTTATGAATATTGATAATAATACAATACCTCTGGGTTTACTTTCATAATTCATTTGAGAGTTTCATACACTCTAGCCCATTGCACAATGTTTGTTGAAAAAGAGTTGTTCATAAAAACAACAATTGTTGTTAAGTATTATGAATAACATAAGGGCCATACTTCCATCATCGATGGGACGTATGTTATGAATATTGAGGGTAATATGATACATCCATAACACTGACGCTAAATGTCGCAAGACTAAAAGAATACCACACAAGTGTGGCACTACATTTGGTCACATTGGAGAAACCCGCATGGAAAATTCCATTATGATGGATTTTGAAGTCTTTTTGATTTTGAATCATCTGACACTTGCAACTTTCCTCCAAAAAGTGAAGTGACTAAAATACCGTTCACAGGCCATAAGGAACGAACAACAAACTTATTAGTGATCATACATTTGATGTGTGTAGTCCGATAAGTGTTGTTAGTGGTGGATTTATTTATCTTCAGAAATGACTCAAGTAGATATACGGATATTTACTTGATGAGACGTAAGTCTGGATCTCTTGAAATCATTCGAAAGGTTCTCAAAAATGAAGTAGAAGTTATTGTAACAAGAAAATTATGTTTCTGCAATTTGATTGCACAAAGGAATATTTGAGTTACATGTTTAGTGAATGTCTGATGAGTTGTGAAAGGGGTTTCATAAACTTGCACCTCCCGGAACACCACTGCAAGTGGAAAGTCCGTGGAGATGTAATCAAACCATTTATGACATGGTAAGGTCAAAGATGACATAAATAAATTTGCCATTATCCCTTTTAAAGTGATGCTTTAGAGACTGCGGCTTTTACACTGAAAAGAGCTACATCGGGTCTGTTGATATGAAGCCATGGTATGGTACGCCCAACCATGTTATATCTTTTCTTAACATTTGGAATATGGGGCTTGTGTAAAAGGTTACAAACCTATTCCAAATCAGACAAGTGCTACTTTGTAGGTTATACCAAAATTTTGGGTATTCCTCCCTCACTATACCGAGGCAAATAGTTTTGCCGCGAAACGGTGTGCTTTTAAAAAGAATGGTTCTTTCAAAAAGGTGAGTGGGAGAATAGTGCAACTCGACGAGATAAATAGTATCTACGTCATCAGATCAAAGGAAAGAGACCTTGGAAGTAATTCCAGAGTTTCCTACTGCGTCTGATACGGAGGTCTCTACAATAAAATGTATGAACTTCGGTCGAACTTGCAGCTGAACCACGTAGGCAAGGCTCGTGCAAACCTCTCAGGTGCGCAAACGAGATATTGTTGTTAGACAATATTATACCTACGATGCACAAGGAAGCGTTGATGGACCCTGACTCCGGAATTGGCTAAATGCCAATACAACCCGAGTTAGTTTCCATATAAGTGATTCAAGATTTAAACCTTGATACACCTTTCGGAAGACTTAGAGTCTAACGAATATTTATGGAACTTAAAACTGATACGGATAAAATGTTTTATCCATAAAGCTCGACTTGTTGAAATAACAAGTTCAAGAGTTGACTACGATGAGGTTGTTTTCATCATAGCGATGCTTAAAGTCGGTTCGGGTTGAACTAGCAATTAATACATATTTCAATCATGAGATATGAAACATGGATGATAAAAGGATTTCCATCTGATGGAAATGAAAGCTAGGACTTGTATATGATACAGTCCAAAGTAATTTGTCGATCCAGAGGATGCTAGTAGGTATGCAAACTTCAGAGTTCCAGCAATGGACAGAAGAGAGCAAAATGGAGTTGGAATCTTCGTGTTTTGATGAAATGGTCAAAGGGGTTTTGACTTCATCAATGGGTAACGAAGATGCTTGTAATTCAAGAAAGTAAGTGGGAGCGTAATAATATTTCTAAAAACCTTATGTGCTTGGCACATTGGTAATTGGAAATAAATTTCTTGACACAAATTAGGACTTCATTTGAAAATAGTTTTTCGATGAAGTGCTTAGGCTAAATAGCCTCAATATTAGGCATGATGATCTATGGAGATAGATTTACCTAATGGGGCTAAGCAATGAATACATATTGACAAGATGCTAAAACCTTTTAGCATTTAAAACGCCAAGGAGTGATTCTTGCCAAAGTCACATGGAAAGAGTTTTTGCAAGACTCGTGTCCCAAAACACTGATGAGTAAAATACATGATGCAGATTCCACACACTTTTGTGTTTGGATTAATCATGTATTCCATGGTATGTAAAACAACCAGATATGTCCGATACTCCCAAGGTGTTGCGAGTGTGGATACCAAAGTGATCAAATTACTGATCATGGGACAACAGTGAAAGATGTCACAGAGTACTAGAGTAAGTACTGATGACATGGTTTTCTCGCAAGCAGAGATCATGAAGAGTTCGTTGTAAAATGTTACATCGATACAGTCTTCATCTTTTCTCCATGCGATTTTTGATTTAAATTAAGGGTTTTGTGTAACACACAATGTGGTGGCACAGTTAGTTGGAATTTGTTCAAACTAGTTACTGTGGCGAACTCTATAACAAGGGCTAAGTATGTTGACGCTTTAGAAGCGACAAAGAAGATGTTGAACCATATAGTTCATTCATGAACTTAGTATAGTTCCAAGATGGCTTTTGACAATGGGACACTACTGCAGGTAGTTGCTCCATAACTCAGTCTGAGGAATCCAGGTTCGACCTGTGATTCACATACATACAAAGCCAAGTCCACACAAAATATGAATTTTGTGAAAACGTGAAAACGCGAGGACATGCAAAGATACACACGGAACTGAAGTCGTCAGATCCGTTGGACATCAGGCTATACCACAAGCGAAGCATATTTACACCGGTGTGCCACAGGTGTGAAGTGCATTAGCATAAACTAGATTATTGACTCTAGTGCAAGTGGGAGTCTGTAGGAGATATGCCCTAGAGGCAATAATAAATGATATTATTTATCTCCGAGTTCATAATTATGTTTATGTTCCATGCTATAACTGCAATGATTCTCGAGTCTGCAATATCCACGAGGCTCGGAGGAAGACTCATATGCACGTGTGGAATAATAAACGGTAAGAAGTATTCCTAGTCTGGCCTCTAAGACTAGCTCAAGTGTTGCATGATGGTTCTGTTTTCCTGATCATGGGCATGTCTATGCCAGCAATTTTGAGGGCACAATGTTAAGAGAACATTTGTGTTGAATTGACCCGGATTGATGTTATGCTAAGAGATTCATTCGTCACAAGTTTATTGGTACATAACACAGAGATGGTTAACGTTTGCATGATTCCTTAGACCATGAGAGTATCGAGTTTCTTCATGCTTGCTTCATGAACTTGGGGTTTGTTAAACGTCATCCGTAAATGGGTGGCTATTACGGCGGCTTACGGGTTCATGGAAAAGTGTGTCAAGTAACTTGATAGCTCAAGATTGGGATTTGCTCCTCCGACGATGGAGAGATATACTCGGGCCCACTCGGTGTTACGGTGTCCATCATCGTCTGGCCAGACACTTTGTGATTTGATCACGGGGATGCCGGAACACGAAACGAGAAAAGAGAACAAAACCAGTAACGAGGTAACTTGCATAGTGGACAAAGTGTTGGCCCACGGGGATGCAATAAATCTCACCTCAGGTGTTTGTGATATATCGTGAAGCAACAGGAATAGCTCACCTCAACTGGAGGTTCACTCGAATATTCATTCGTGTGGGTATAGGGGTCAATATGGGTGTCCATGGCTCCGATGTTGAACATTGATCGGAAGGGGTTCCAGGTCATGTCTATACTTCACCGAACCTATAGGGTCACACGCTTAAGGGTCATCTATCTGCTGAATACTAGACAGGGAGTTTGAGAGAAAATCACCGAAAAAGTTTCGGACACCGAAAAGTTTCGGACAGCGGAATCGTACCGCAGAGAGAGGTCATCGGATAAGTTTCGATGATACCGAAAAGTTGTTTTGGGATACACCAATAAGTCAAATTGGTTTCGGCACATGCCTGATAATTCTTGGAGGATGCCAGAATCATTCTGGAAGCTTTTTGGAATTTTCTGAGATAAAAACCGGAAATGTTCCGGAGCTGCCGGTACCGCTTTGGCTGTTTTTCGCAGATGAAATTGACTAATCTGAAATTGTTTCAGAACGAATCCAAAATCATTTTAGTGGGTACTGGAATTATTCTAAGACCCACAGAAATATTTTCGGATTTAGTGGACGCGAAAAATTGTCTTCATGAATAGTGAAAACGCATTCTTGTTTGCTTTTCGCAGATGAAAATCACTAAACCGAAATTGTTTCGGAACGCGTTGAAAATTATTTTAGTGGGTACTGGAAATGTTCTGAGCCCACATAAATATTTTCAGTTCGAACGGACGCTGAAAAATGTCGTCATGAATAGTGAAAGTGCTTTTTGCTTGGCTTCTTGGAGAAGCCACCTTGAGGGCCTTTTTGGTATTTTCCCCCTTGGCTTCTTGGAGAAGCCACCCTTGGGCTTGGCCTATAAATAGGGGTGGAGGGGCTGCCTAAAGGATCATCCCTTGCTCTCATACACATGCCATGCATTATCTGGCTTCTTCTCTCCCTCCCACGAAAAGAGTTTCGTAGAGCCGAAAGGCTGTCTGGGTTCCGGTGGGAACTAGTTCTGGACGGCGAAGCCCTGCCGGATAGATGACACCGTATGTGTGCAACTCTGTAGAGAGATCGTAGTTTCGGTCTTAGTTCGTGAGTGCCTCCCGAAGGGCTGTCCGTGTGACCGTCCGAGTTTCGAAGGTCCTCCCGAAGGGCTGTCCGAGTGACCGTTCGAGTTTCGAAGGTCCTCCCGAAGGGCTGTCCGCGACACCATCTGGGAGGCTGTTCGACCGCCTCCCGGAGGGCTGTCCGAGGAGCAGATGAGGGTATACATCCTCGCGGTTGGGAGGTTGTAAATCCTAGCTGCGGAGATCTGCACCGCCGATCGTCATCGACTCTACTTCCCGCTGCGCTACGAGTCGGTAACGAAAAAGATCAAACCATGTATGCAGTCTCCATAGTGGTCCTGGGCTGGTGCGTAGGTCGGAAAAATTTTATTTTCTGCTGCGTTACCCTACACTGTGATCGCCGACACTTGGGAAGACAAGCAAGAACTTCAAGCCTGCTTTCCAGAAGCTGAGGCTTGGGGGCAAGCCTCATCACAAGAAGGAGGGGGTGTCAAGGCCACTGGCAGGAGGGCTCCATCAACTGACAGCCTCACGGACCCGTATGCGCTACGGCCCAACCGCCAGCGACGGCCCAACCCAAAGGTGCATGGGCCAGAGTGGGTGTGATCTGCCAACCGCTCCCTATACCTACATGCTGGCGTAGAAGCGAAGACTCATCCAGTGGATCACGAACCCGGCGGCGGCGGCACCCTGTTCTCCCCCCAATTCATGTATGTGAGATTGTAATCCACTATTGCTACAAGAATTCGTATGTGAGAGTCATAGATCGAGAGAGATATTGTTAGGCTGCTAACAGACCACGCGTCCCACACGAGGCTGTTGCACATGTCCCTGGAGGCCCACGTGCGACGGAAGGAACCAGAGAGAACGCGATGTGTCGCCGCTGTCCTCCACCTTATCTCCTCGTCTCTCGAGTCGACCACACAAATTTGTTTCCCATAGTCGCCGCCGGCGATTTTTCTGTCGCGCTCACGCCAACATCCTCTCCCGTCATGCCGTCGAAAATTTTATTGCGCCGTGCTCGGCCCGAGCCTCCTCTCCCGTCGTGGCGTCGACCCATAGCCATGGCCGCCTCCCCCGTCCTCCTCCTCACCGTAGTGTGTCGTGTGGGGGCTGAGGGGAGCTGCGTTCGCCATGGTGGGGAGCTGGAACCGGCGACGGGCAGGTAGAGCTCCCGAGCCGAGTGGCGTGTGAAAAAGGGAAGTACCTGGTCCTAGTGGCGGAGCGTGTGACGACCAGCGGGGGAACCAGTAGTAGAAAACGGATCATTTGTCTCCGGTTCACAGGTCCATTAGCCCCGGTTCTGGAACCGGGACTAAGGTGTTGTTTGGCTAGTAGATATTAGCCACGGGAATATATAAAACGAGTTTCTAGCCGATGTTTCGCAAAAACTGGTTTTACTAATTTTTCGGTTAATAATCAGCTTGTGGAAAACTTTGTTTGGACTAGAAAAGCGCAAATCTAGTTGGCTCAGTGCTTTCTTTGAATAGCAATTAGCCATTCGTATTTCCGTCCGTAATTAGGCCAGGCTTCTTCCTTTGATCTCTGATCCCTCATCGCCGCGGGCGGCATGCATAGGCTTGACGCCACCCACGGTGACGGGACAGCCGTGACGAGGTTCGTGGCGACTCCTCCGGTGGTTGGCCGCCGGCGGATGCATGCCCTGTACGCCCACGTCGCCGGTAGTGCATCCATTGGGCCCTGAATAGGCTTGACGCCGCCTACTATGACGGCAGCCAGTCGTGCCCTTCTGGCAAGCTCCTCGGCTCATATACGACGCTGCTTGCCTCCACTTAGGCCGTCATGACTGAGCACGTGTGGTCTGTGGACGCCAGCGACTGCTTCCCTCAACGCCGAGGTCGCCGCGCCTACCTCCCTTCATCGGCATCGAATCACAGCTGCTAGAGTTGGCCGTCGCCGAGCGACGCTGGTCGTGCATGCTTCGTATACAAAGCAGCCGTGCCCAGGATTCGGGGAGAAATAGTTACGATAAGTATATGCTAATCGTGTTTTTGGAAAAACAACTAATACTCGTTTTTCTATAAACCTGAAATCCTGGGTTTTAGGGATCCTGGTTTGCTATATCCACGAATTTGTTGGAACAAACAAACAAGGTTTTATTCTGTTAAACAGTTTTCCTGGTTTGTAGAGATCGCGTTCTTTATATTCTGCCTATCCAAACAACGCCTACAGGGTTGGTACTAAAGCCCAAAACCTTTAGTCCCGATTCGCTTACGAGCCGGGACAGAAGGGGCTCCACGTGGCCGCCGCAGGGCGCCCAGGCAGGAGCACCTTTAGTCCTGGTTGGTAACACCAATCAGGACCAAAAGGCATTGATGCGTCAGCAGCTGGCAGAAGCAGGGGTTTTATTTTTTATTTTTGAGGGGGGGGGGGGGGTTGTTAGAAGGTTTTGGAGGGTTAATTTAGGGGTTTCGTATACTGTGTTAGCTAGCTAATAGAGAGAAGTGGCCTCTCTTATCTCCGTGCTTGCCCTCCCGCGATCCATACAGATTCGGCCCAGTTCTCTCCCGGGCCCCTACTACGCCTCTCCTCTGTTCCCTCTCGTCGGGGTACTTGAAGTTCAGCAGCAATGCACTTGTTCGAACAGGGCAGCTTTCATTGTCAGTGGCAAGTACCTGGTGATGTCATAGACTAAGAGAAACTTTCCGAAATTTGAGAAAGTTCTCGAAATTTCAAAAAAGTTTGCGAATTTGAAAAACTTCATGAAATTATGAAAAGTTCAAAAATTTAAAAAATGAATTTGAAAAAAGTTCACAAAATTTGAAAAATGATGAATTTGAATTTTTTATATGACTTTGTGAAAGCTGCACAATTTTAAAATAGAATCAAATTTTAAAAAAGTTCAGTCGTATGAAAAAGAAACAAGTGAAAAAAAGGAAAATCGGACAAAAACTAGCGGAAAAACCCAGAAACAAGAAGCTTCTAGAAAGTTCCAAAACCGGTTAGGAGTTTTCAGAAAACATGCGTCGATGGGCCAACCCATGAAACCTAGCGAAGGGAACAAGGCTGTCCACCGTGTGCCATTTTGCATGTAATTGACCCTAGGGGCGCCAAATAGGGTTTGCCCTTCCTTTGTGGGAGACCGAGTGTAGCTTCGCCTGAAGCGACAAGCTAGTGGCTCGGCCAGTATCCCGTTTCTTAGCTCATTCATTCGGTTTCTACTTTTGCCCATATTTCGGAATATTTGAATAAATATATTTCAAAAACTTAATAATGTACTTAATTTTTTTAAAAATTTAAATTTGAAAAATATTGGTGCACTGAAAAAATTGCTAACGAAAATTTTAGAAAATATTCTTACCATTCAAAAAAGATGTCTGATATTTAGAAAGTGTAAAAATGTCCATAACGTACAAGAATGTTTTCGTGACACTCAAAAATTATCATGCATTTAAAAATATGTTTCATGACATTCTAACAAATGTTCATGAAATGTAAAAAAAATGTTCGCTCAATTTTACCAAATGGTCATATAATACATAAAAAAAATCTTCTACCATTCAATTTTTTAACACTTCACAAATATTTGCATAATTCTAAAAAACTGTTCATGAAATTTAGGAAAAAAACAGTATATTAAAAAAATATTCATTGTGCATTTTACAAATGCACAACATGTATTTGGATAAAATGTTTAACATGTATTTAGAAGATGTTCAATGTGCATGTAAAAATTATTCAAAATTTGCTAAAAAAATTCAACACACATTTTGAAAAAAAAGAAAGCAAAGGAAAACCAAAAATAAAAAGGCATAAGAAAAACCGATAGAGGAAAACACAGAAAAGAAAAATGAAAAAAAAAACCACGTAGAACCTTCCCAAAATTGTTCAAATCAGACAGAAAGTTCCGTGGACCAGTCCTCAGAAGCTTCCCAAAACCGCTTTGTACCAGTTATTGGGCTGACATATTTTCAACAATCTTTGTAGGTGAGCGCGAGTTTCGTCTGGTAGTAAGCTATGTATAGCATCGGCGCTCGCAATCCCCAATTGCTAAATCATTTCCCATTCACAGTAGAAGCAGGTACTAGTGGTGAAGTCAACATAGGAGTTTGACATACTCACACCTACAATTAAGTTTTGCTCCAACAGGTAAGAAAGAAGAAGAGAAGGAGCAAAACCACACAGAGGAAGGTGCCATGGAGGAATTCGTGGGGTGGCAAGGAGCGCTACCGCGATAAGTGCACATTCCTTTTACAAAAGAACAAACATGCACAAATTTGGCCCCATGGCATACATACCCATATCATCGTAGACACGACGCTTAGGTTCCTCAAAGACAATTAATGCAAATTGCAAATAAAGTAGTGTAGGTTTTATCGGAATTTAACTCAGCAATCTTCTCAAAATGCAAAGTTAATAAGATTGCTTTGCTGAAGGACTTAAGATGAGCCTTGAGAAATACCTAAAGACTTAGCAACCATATTATTAAATCTGATTAGGTGGTTAACGACTTTAAATGAAAAGGACACGAGGAACATCAAATCACACATTCTTACTTAATCTCACATACTAAAGGATACAATTTGTGGAATCCGACACATTGTACATTTATTGAAATGTTTAGCATTAGATCATAATCCATTGACACACGAAATAGTGTCGCACGACAAGTTTTCATGCACATCAATACATTAACCACGGTAGCGGCTACCATAGGAAGACGAGGCACCAGCACCTCTAATGATGCTAGGCAGTGTGTAGCCAACTTTGAATCAGCTAACCTGCAAAAATAAGAAAAACAGAACATTTCGTCTTAGGGTTGACAACACTCCAATGAGATCACCAAGAGAACTGCTTTTATGAAAGAAAACAAAAATAACTGTTTTTTACGTAACAGTTCATCAGGCAAACACATGTTGAAAGAATAGGGTCTGAGTATAGGGGGACCGTGTTCGCTGTTATTATAGCATTATGCGCTTCCGCTTGGACCTCCTAGTTATAAGTGGGGGAAATCATAAATATCAGAAATTTTCCTTTGATTAAACTGTTTATCCATTTTGGTTTAAAGAAATGGAGCAGAAAATTTCCGTCGATCTCAGTTAAAGAACACATAAATTTTATGATTCACTCAGATCTCTGTTAGATTTCTTAGACAAAATAGTATGAGACCAAGTACTTAGTTCTGTAATATAATCCAAAAAGAAAATCATATCTTTTGACTGTGCTGCTTTTCTATACATGTGAACCAAACACTCAAAACTTGTATAAACTATTCTTGAGTTTTCCAGTTCTTTGACCAGCACTCTAACACATGGATTTGTATCTTATTATGTGTTTTCCCGATTCCTACGTTTTCAGAATTCTGTACATTAGAAACTGGACTGAAATCGTGGTATATTAAATAACGTAACCTAAGGATCACATAACACTCCCATCCACATTTTGTACTGTAGTAAAACATACATCAGAAACTGGACTGAGATCGTGCAATATTAAATAACGTAACCTAAGGATCACATAACAGTCTTGAATCAATCGAAAGGCGTTTCTGCTTCATCCAAGAGAAACTTAGGTGGTAAAACTTTTTATTAAAAATGGACAGCTACATAAGTATTATGACTGAACTGTAAAACATTACCTAATTATATAGATCGGAGGAAGGATCTTGAATTTTCTTGTATATTCCTACAGCAGTCTGAAGGAAACCCTGCATAAACAACATGAGAAAATGATCAACAACACAAAGGCCTTGGTTGCGCAGAGATGCACCAAGAGTCAAACAAGCATTACCTCCACAACATTCTGTGCAGTTTTTGCAGATGCCTCCATGAAGAGAAGGCCATGGTCCTTTGCAAACTGCTCGCCTTCCTCATAGCTCACTGCACGGCTGTGAGATAGATCGCATTTGTTCCCAATCAGCATTATTGTCATGCCAGGGTGCGCATATTTCCTTGCATCTTGCAGCCAGTTGGCGAGATAGTTAAAAGTCTCCCTCCTGAATGTCATCATTGATTATGATACAAACAGCAGGATAATTAAAGTTCAGGCAGCCATGCACTTGAGTGAACAGGGCAGCTTCCATTGTCTCTGGGAGTGGGAGGTACCTGGTGATGTCATAAACCAAGAGAGCACCGACAGCCTCGTCGTAGAGTGGTGTAGTTAACGATCTGAATGCGTGTCGGCCTGGCTGTAATGTTAACACAGACAGCACAAGATGGATTATTTTCCCCGATAACTGAACGTGACACTAGGGCTTACGGCATGACAAACTTGTGGAACTCAAAATTCACACTGTGCTATCTAGCAGAGATGCCGCGTCCAATTTCGAAGCAGGGCTGGGCAACACTAATAGTTTCATGCGCAGCTGGCAGTAATTTCTATGGTGGATCTGGGTGGAGAGGAAAGAGTACCGTGTCCCAAATCAGGAGCTTGGCGGGCTTGTTGTCGATGGTGATCATCTTGTCCCCGCACTCGGTGTCGATGTTGAAATCAACGACAGGGTGGAACTCCTTGTGGAGGAACTGCACCAGCAGGCATGTCTTACCGACACCTGCAGTAGGTCGTCGGAGCATCCAATCAGATCTCCACTAAACGGACGGAACTAGCAGCAAGAGGAGGGGATTGACCGTTCGGGAACGGACCTGAGTCGCCGATGAGGATGTACGTGAAGTTGTAGAGCGACATCTCCGGCCCTGAGGCCGGGTGTAATTGGTATCTTCACGATATTAGTATATTCCCTTTATCAAAAAAAAATATCTCCGGCCCTGACGCCGCGGCTCCTCCTCTCTTCTCCGAGAACTCTCGTGGTGTTTAGGGGATTAGGGGTTGTTTGGATGACGCCCGCACATGCCCTGCCAATCCATGGCGCGCCAATATTTTGGCGATGAAATCCGCCGCCGCTGTTTCCCCCAGGCGCGGGCGTGAAAACTGAACTGCCGACCGAAATTTTGGCAGACAACCAATTTTTTGGCCTTGATCCAAACGGCAGCCCAAGCCAGTGGTCAACGCCAAAATTTTGGTAAGGCGCCGCTGGGCTATCGTCCAAACAGCCCCTTAGTGCGCGAGGCGGCTAGAGTGAGTGCGGTGGACCGTTTGATGCAGTGAAGTGTTCGCCGATCCACAACCACAATCTGCTGGCCTATTGGATCATGCAACTTGCCCTCCCGCGATCCATACCGATTCGGCCCAGTTCTCTCCCGAGCCCACCAATACGCCTCTCCTCTGTTTCCTCTCGTTGCTAGGTTCCATCAGGGAAGAAATCGCGCCGCCGTCTCCCCCGCGACCGATCCAGTCCGCCGCCGCCGGCCCCGCTCCCTCCGCGACCGAGCTCTAGTCCTCCGCCTCCGGCCCCGCTCCTGCTGTCGCCGTCCTCCGGACGCCGCCCCTGCTCTCGCCGGCCGCCGGACGACGCCCTGCTTCCGCTCCGTCCACCTCGACCTCCTCACCAGCCAGCACCTCAACCGAGCTCGGTGAGCGCCTCACCTCCTCTCTGTCTCGCCGACCTCCTCACGGACCAACATTTTGTTGCCACTGATTGATAGTCCTGTGTGTATGCTGCCCCTGATTGATATTGGTACTGCTTGATCTGGCTAGTCTTGTGTATATGCTGCTACTGATTCAAATGGGCAGTGGGCATTTTATTGCTATTGCTATGATTCAAGTGCCTGATATGGCCCTCATTTTCCTGCTAGACCTCGTTGTGTTGATATGTGCATCTAATAGATGTGGAAGGGGAATGGCAAGTCCGTACCAAGATGGGAGAGTGGCAAATGCGAGTGCAAAATAGACCGATAAACTTCTGTTGCAGCAGAAATATGGTGATGTTTTCACTTTGTTCAAGGGTCTTGCTCCTAGTGTGAGGCTTGGATGGCTTAAGAGGACATGAAAACTCAACAATAAGTAGAATCTATGATGTTTAAAATCCTTTGAACCAAACTATTTGCTATGTGTCGTGTGAACCTCATATGTGTTATGAACTTGTACCATTGAGAACTAAGTTTATGTGCTATGTATCGTGTCAACTATTTATGTACTTGTACTATCATTTTGTTAACATCCTGTGTGCTATGAACTCGTGCTATCTTGTTGTTAACATCTTGTCTGCTATCTTGTTTTTGTGCCAGATGGATATTTCAAATAAAGAACAAGAACAAGAGGAATTTGAATCGGTCATGGTAGCATTAGCTTTGGATGTGATGTTGTCAGAGGAGAGACCGACGTATGCACGAAGAAAATTACACCTTTCGCCAGGTCCTGAAGAAAAAGAGACCGCTGATTTGACAAAATTACACCTTGTGTCAGGCCTCCAAGAAAAACAGATCGTCGGATCAAAGAGACATGAGATACATGACATGGTGGCCATGGTCATTGCAGATGGAGCCATACCTGGTACTGATGAGCATTTCTATGCTTCACAACTTTTGTTGGAGCAGAAATATCGTGATGTTTTCTCTTCATTCAAGGGTTTTGCTCCTAGTGTGAGGCTTGGATGGATTAAGAGGACATGGGAACTGAACAATAGTTAGAATCTAAGATGTTTTAAATCATTTAAACCAAACTATTTGCTATGTATCGTGTTAACCTCCTATGTGCTATGAACTTGTACCATTGTGAACTAAGTTTATTTGGTATGTGTTGTATGAGCCATTTATGTACTTGTACTATCATGGTGTTAGCATCTTGTGTGCTATGAACTTGTACTATTTTCTTGTAACATTGTGTTTGCTATCTTGTTTTTTGTAGTAGATGAATGTCTCAAGACAGTACAAAGAGGAATTTGAATTTGCCAAGGTAAAATTTTCTTTGGGTGTGGCGTCGTAGGAGAGACTGTCGTATGCACCAAGAAAATTGAAAATGAGCATGAGCAGCGGCCCTTGGAATCGGTTGTGAGCAAGCATACCAAACTCCCATGTAATAAGCCAACTCGAGGCGGTTACTTGTCCTATACGAGGCATCAAAAGTCGTCAGCAGCCCAAAGGGCGGGAAACAGAGACCCTTGGTCCCGGTTGGTGGCACCAACCGGGACTAAAGGGGGGCATTGGTCCAGGTTGATGCCACGAATCGGGACCAAAGGTGGGTATTGGTCCCGGTTGGTGCCACCAACCGGGACGAAAGGGGGGTGCTGCTGCCGCGGCCAAAAGTTTAGTCCCACCTCCCTTGTTGAGAGGAGCTCGGAGTGGTTTATAAGCCCCACGTCCGCTGCCCTCTTGAGCTCCTACCAAATGCAGGCTTACGGGCCTAAACACATTGTATCTGCCTGTGGGCCTAATGGGCCTTGTGCGGGCCTGAATCCTGGCCCATTGGTGGGTTTCTAGTTGTATTCAGGCCATGGTGGCCTAGTAGGTGGCATTTTTATTTTTTTCCACTTTTTTTGTTTTGTTTTTTTGCATAATTTATTTTATTTTGTTTTTTGCTTTATTTTTTTAATTCTTTTTGCTTTTAGATCAAAAAAATATAAAGTTTCTGTTAGTGCCAATAGTTTTCAAATTTGAATATTTTAAATTTGAATTATTTGAAATTTGTGTGAATCACTAGTTTGTGATTAACTTTACTATAAAAATAGATTTTGGAGTGATTCTTTTTCCTGCTATTTAATATTACTGTGTTTTATCATTATATTGAAAAATAATTTTTGTTATTTTAGTTTATAACAAAAAATCTTTATCATAATTCTTTTTGCTATTAAAGTTTCTAATAAAAAAAGTTCTTTATGAAAAATTCCTTGTGCTTTTAATGTTTTGAACAAAAAATACTTTGATAATTTTAGTTGCATAAATTTTAGTTTATTATTTTTGCTATTAGAGTTTCATAAAAGTTTTCCAGTTCATTCTTTGAGCTAAATGACCCTGAAATTGAAAAGCACTTCAGATGAACTCTGAAGAGGTTGAAAATTGGCATGTTATCATCATTTCACCCACATAGCATGTGCTGTTGAGAGGGTTACGGGAAAAACTGGATGCACTTCGTGTACAAAACAGACAATCTCTTTCGAAGTATCAGGGTTTGGGACGAAAAACTCGTCTGTTACAAAGGGATTTCTTTTTTTGAACTTATTTGAACTCCAGACTTTTTGTGTGTTCAAAATGCACCATTCAAAACCACATCATCAATTTTCAACCCTTTCTGACTTCATTTGTTATTTTTCATGCATTTTACTGATTTTCTGAGCTATCTGACCCTGAAAATTAAAAGCACTACAAAATGAACTCTTAAAAGGTTGAAAGTTGGCATGGTATCATCATTTCACCCACATAGCATGTGCTAAAAAGTTGAGAGGGTTACGGCAAAAACTGGATGCACTTCGTGTATAAAACGGACAATCTCTTTCGAAGTATCAGGGTTTCATACGGAAACTCGTGTGTTACAAAGGGATTTCATTATTTTGAACTTATTTGAAGTCCATACTTTTTGTCTGTTCAAAATGCACCATTCAAAGCCACATCATCAATTTTCAACCCTTTCTGACTTCATTTGTTATTTTTCATGCATTTACTGATTTTTTTGAGCTATATGACCCAGAAAATGAAATGCACTACAAATGAACTCCGAAAAGGTTTAAAGTTGACATGGTATCATCATTTCACCCACATAGCATGTGCAAAAACCGGATGCACTTCGTGTACAAAACGGACAATCTCTTTCGAAGTATCAGGGTTTCATACGGAAACTCGTGTGTTACATGGATATTCTAGATCAAAGGCATCATCATAATAGTCGTGGAGAGAAAGTCTTCACTTTTTCTTCGCTTGTGTTCTTTGCTTATTGCGCCGTAACCATGGATACTCTTCATCGTTTAACAAGGTGCTTGTGTCAGCCTTGACTTTGAAGGGAGGAATTTCATGAAACTTTTCATAATCTTCGGACATGTCTGTCTTGCCCTCCACTCCCACGATGTTTCTTTTTCCTAAAAGAACTATGTGGCGCTTTGGCTCATCGTATGATGTGTTTGCTTCCTTATCTTTTCTTTTTCTTGGTGTGGTAGACATGTCCTTCACATATAAAACCCGCGCCACATCATTGGCTAGGACGAATGGTTCTTCTGTGTACCCAAGATTGTTTAGATCCACTATTGTCATTCCGTACTGTGGGTCTACCTATACCCCGCCTCCTAACAGATTGACCCACTTGCACTTAAACAAAGGGACCTTAAAATCATGTCTGTAGTCAAGTTCCCATATGTCCACTATGTAACCATAATATGTGTCCTTTCCCCTCTTGGTTGCTGCATCAAAGCGGACACCGCTGTTTTGGTTGGTGCTCTTTTGATCTTGGGCGATCGTGTAAAATGTATTCCCATTTATCTCATATCCTTTGTAAGTCAATACAGTCGAAGATGGTCCCCTGGACAACGAGTACAACTCATAAAAAACAGTGTTGTCACATCTGAGACGTGTTTCCAACCAACTGCCGAAAGTCCTGATGTGTTCACATGTAATCCAATCGTCACACTGCTCCGGGTGTTTGGAGCGCAGATTGTTCTTGTGTTCATCGACATACGGGGTCACCAAGGTAGAGTTCTGTAGAAGTATGAGTGTGCTTGAGACCAAGAATGCCCGTCCCTGCATATTATTGAGTCCCCTCCTAGCGTCACTTTTCCAGTCAGTCTCCCCTCATACCGCGATTTAGGGAGACCAATCTTTTTAAGGCCAGGAATGAAGTCAACACAAAACCCAATGACATCCTCTGTTTGATGGCCTATGGAGATGCTTCCTTCTGGCCTAGAGCGGTTACGGACATATTTCTTTAGGACTCCCATGAACCTCTCAAAGGGGAACATATTGTGTAGAAATACGGGCCCTAGAATGACAATCTCGTCGACTAGATGAACTAGGACGTGCGTCATGATATTGAAGAAGGATGGTGGGAACACCAGCTCGAAACTGACAAGACATTGCGCCACATTACTCCTTAGCCTTGGTATGATTTCTGGATCGATCACCTTCTGAGAGATTGCATTGAGGAATGCACATAGCTTCACAATGACTAATCGGACGTTTTCTGGTAGAAGCCCCCTCAATGCAACTGGAAGCAGTTGTGTCATAATCACGTGGCAGTCATGAGACTTTAGGTTCTGGAACTTTTTCTCTGGCATATTTATTATTCCCTTTATATTCGACGAGAAGCCAGTCGGGACCTTCATACTGAGCAGGCATTCAAAGAAGATTTCTTTCTCTTCTTTCGTAAGAGCGTAGCTGGCAGGACCTTCATACTGCTTCGGAGGCATGTCGTCTTTTTCGTGCAAACGTTGCAGGTCCTCCCGTGCCTCAGGTGTATCTTTTGTCTTCCCATACACGCCCAAGAAGCCTAGTAGGTTCACGCAAAGGTTCTTCGTCACGTGCATCACGTCGATTGAAGAGCGGACCTCTAGGTCTTTCCAGTAGGGTAGGTCCCAAAATATAGATTACTTCTTCCACATGGGTGCGTGTCCCTCAGCGTCATTCGGAACAGCTAGTCCGCCGGGACCCTTTCCAAAGATTACGTGTAAATCATTGACCATAGCAAGTACGTGATCACCGGTACGCATGGCGGGCTTCTTCTGATGATCTGCCTCGCCTTTGAAATGCTTGCCTTTCTTTCGACATTGATGGTTGGTCGGAAGAAATTGGCGATGGCCCAGGTACACATTCTTCCTGCATTTGTCCAGGTATATACTTTCAGTGTCAGCTAAACAGTGCGTGCATGCATGGTATCCCTTGTTTATCTGTCCTGAAAGGTTACTGAGAGCAGGCTAATCGTTGATGGTTACAAACAGCTGTAGAAGTTCTTCAACTAATTGCCTTAGGTACACATCAATGTCGTTGCCAGGTTTCTTAGGGCCTTGGATAAGAACTGGCATCATAATGAACTTCCGTTTCATGCACATCCAAGGAGGAATGTTATACATACATAGAGTCACGGGCCAGGTGCTGTGATTGCTGCTCTGCTCCCTAAAGGATTAATGCCATCCGCGCTTAAACCAAACCATACATTCCTTGGGTCACCTGCAAACTCAGCCCAGTACTTTCTCTCGATTTTTCTCCACTGCGACCTGATACGTCCATTTTGCATCATGCTTTTATATCGATATTTATTGCATTATGGGCTGTTATTACATGTTATTCCACAATACTTATGCCTATTCTCTCTTGTTTTACAAGGTTTAGATGAAGAGGGAGAATGTCGGCAGCTGGAATTCTGGGCTGGAAAAGGAGCAAATATTAGAGACCTATTCTGCACAGCTCCAAAAGTCTTGAAACTTCACGGAAGTCATTTTTGGAATTAATAAAAAATACTGAGCGGAGAAAATACCAGAGGGGGCCCACACCCTGGCCACGAGGGTGGGGGGCGCGCCCCCTGCCTCATGGGCCCCCTGACAGGCCTCCGGTGCCCATCTTCTGCTATATGAAGTCTTTCGTCCGAGAAAAAATCATAAGAAAGTTTTTGGGAAGAAACTCCGCCGCCACGAGGCGGAACCTTAGCGGAACCAATCTAGGGCTCCGGCAGAGCTGTTCTGCCGGGGAAACTTCCCTCTGGAAGGGGGAAATCATCGCCATCGTCATCACTAACGATCCTCACATCGGGAGGGGGTAAATCTCCATCAACATCTTCACCAGCACCATCTCCTCTAAAACCCTAGTTCATCTCTTGTATCCAATCTTTGTCCCAAAGCCTCAGATTGGTACCTGGGGTTGCTAGTAGTGTTGATTACTCCTTGTAGTTGATGCTAGTTGGTTTATTTGGTGGAAGATCATATGTTCAGATCCATTATGCATCTTAATACCCCTCTTATTATGAACATGAATATGATTTGTGAGTAGTTACGTTTGTTCCTGAGGACATGGGAGAAGTCTTGCTATTAGTAGTCATGTGAATTTGGTATACGTTCGATATTTTGATGAGATGTATGTTGTCTTTCCTCTAGTGGTGTTATGTGAACGTCGACTATATGACACTTCACCATTGTTTGGGCCTAGAGGAAGGCATTGGGAAGTAATAAGTAGATGATGGGTTGTTAGAGTGACAGAAGCTTAAACCCTAGTTTATGAGTTGCTTCGTAAGGGGCTGATTTGGATCCATATGTTTCATGCTATGGTTAGGTTTACCTTAATACTTCTTTTGTAGTTGCGGATGCTTGCAATAGGGGTTAATCATAAGTGGGATGCTTATCCAAGAAAGTACAACACCCAAGCACCGGTCCACCCACATACCAAATTATCAAAGTAACGAACGCGAATCATATGAGCGTGATGAAAACTAGCTTGACGATAATTCCCATGTGTCCTCAAGAGCGCTTTTCTCTATATAAGAGTTTGTCCAGGCTTGTCCTTTGCTACAAAAAGGATTGGGCCATCTTGCTGCACCTTATTTACTTTCATTACTTGTTACTTGTTGCCAATTACCTTATCACAAAACTATCTGTTACCGATAATTTCAGTGCTTGCAGAGAATACCTTGCTGAAAACCGCTTATCATTTCCTTCTGCTCCTCGTTGGGTTTGACACTCTTACTTATCGAAAGGACTATGATAGATCCCCTATAATTGTGGGTCATCACGACCTGTCAGCGGGTGCTCTCAACTTCCCGTCTTTCTTACGGTCCTCTCTGTTCCCTCGCATCAACTTGGCATGCTCTTCGTTTCTGAACAGATGTTTCAACCGTGGTATTATAGGAGCATACCACATCACCTTGGCAGGAACCCTCTTCCCGGGGGGCTCGTCGTCAACATCACCAAGGTCATCTTGTCTGATCTTATACCGCAATGCACCGCATACCAGGCATGCGTTCAAATCCTCGTACGCACCGCGGTGGAGGATGCAGTCATTAGGGCATGCATGTACCTTCTGCACCTGCAATCCTAGAGGGCATACGACCTTCTTTGCTGCGTACATACTGTCGGGCAATTCGTTATCCTTTGGAAGCTTCTTCTTCAATATTTTCAGTAGCTTCTCAAATCCTTTGTCAGGCACAATATTCTCTGCCTTCCACTGCAGCAATTCCAGTACGGTACCGAGCTTTGTGTTGCCATCTTCACAACTGGGGTACAACCATTTTTTGTGATCCTCTAACATGCGATCGAACTTCAGCTTCTTCTTTTGACTTTCACACTGTCTCCTTGCATCAACAATGACACGACGGAGATCATCATCGGGCACATCGTCTGGTTCGTCTTGATCTTCAGCAGCTTCCCCCGTTGCAGCATCGCCGTATTCAGGGGGCACATAGTTGTCATCGTCCTCTTCTTCTTCGCTGTCTTCCATCATAACCCCTATTTCTCCGTGCTTGGTCCAAACATTATAGTGTGGCATGAAACCCTCATAAAGCAGGTGGGTGTGAAGGATTTTCCGGTCAGAGTAAGACTTCGTATTCCCACATATAGGGCATGGACAGCACATAAAACCATTCTGCTTGTTTGCCTCAGCCACTTCGAGAAAATTATGCTCGCGCTTGACGTACTCGGAGGTGTGTCTGTCACCGTACATCCATTGTCGGTTCATCTACGTGCATTATATATAATTAAGTGTGTCAAAAACCATTACAGAACATCATGGATAGATAAGTGACCAAATTAATAGAAGTTCATCATCACATTAAACCAAAGTACATACATAGTTCTCATTGAACAACATATAGCTCTTCAGAGCATCTAATTAAACCATACATTGAAACTATGTAAAACATTTCAATGCAACAACAAATGCGATCATAATCGCAACCAAGGTAACAATTGATCCAACGGCATAATGATACCAAGCCTCGATATGAATGGCATATTTTCTAATCTTTCCAATCTTCAAGCGCATTGCATCCATCTTGATCTTATGATCATCGACGACATCCACAACATGCAACTCCAATATCATCTTCTCCTCCTCAATTTTTTTATTTTTTCCTTCAAGTAATTGTTTTCTTCTTCAACTAAATTTAACCTCTAGACAATAGGGTCGGTTGGAATTTCCGGTTCACATACCTCCTAGATAAATAAAATCTATGTCACGTTGGTCGGCATAATTGTCATAAACAATAAATGAACCAAATAGTTATAAAAGATAATATATACCACATCCGAATCATAGATAGGACGAGGGCCGACGGGGGCGGATACCAAAACCATCGCACTATGTAATAACAAGCAATAATAAAAGTAAGAAAATTAGACAAGTATCTATCTAATAATACAAATAAGAATTTTTCTTTCAGAAAGAAGATAAAACAAGAGGCTCACCACGGTGGTGCCGGCAATGAGATCGGCGCGGGCGATCGACGGTGGTGAAGACGGGGACGGGATGTGACGAACCGCTAAACCTAGACAAATCTCGAGGAAAATGGAGCTTGGAGGTCAAGCTCCGAGAGGAGACAGCTTAACTAGTGTGGCTCGGGCATTTCATCGAACACCTCATGTGCATAGGAGGTGAGCTAGAGCACCACAAAGCTCTCCCCTCGCCGGCCAGAAAAACAAAGCAGTGGAGTGCTCTGCTCGCGGACGAGGGGTATATATAGCCACCTCATTGGTCCCGGTTCGTGGCTGGAACCGGGACTAAAGGTCCCCTTTCTGTCCCGGTTCCAGCCACGAACCGGGACCAATGGATGTGGGCCAGGAGCGAGGACCATTGCTCCCGGTTCGTGTCTGGAACCAGGACAAATGGGTCCAGACGAACCGGGACCAATGCCCCACGAGGCCCGGCCGGCCCCCTGCCCTGTTTTCTACTAGTGCCACTGAAAAAGCGCATATGCCTTCAGGGGAACAACACAGGGTAAAGATATGGACAAATTTACAACGGGAACAGCCTCATCTCCGTGCTCCTACCTAGCAATAACTTCTTTTTTGCACAAAAGGATCAACAAGAACTGAGAACAATGTATCTGAATGTGATGTAGCAACTAATTATACTTGCAATTGCAAATGAAACTGAGAAAGAAAAATTAACCACCTCAAGTCCAGATCAAAGATCCATGTCAATCAAATTCATACATAGAATTGATCTGTGTTCAGATACAAAAATGTATGCAGAGTAATTTACTGTGTAGTAATCCAGGAAACTGAAGGTAGAAATTGAAGTGATCTAATTCTCTGAACCCAAAAAAAAAAAGCATCTGCAAGGCCACGGCTGCTACTGGCTTGAATTGGCTCCAATCATCGTGAAGCGGATTGGTATAGTATCCACTTCTTCCTGCTCCTACCTTGGCGACTTGAGAAACAACACTGCCGTAAAGATCTGGACAAATATACGATGGGAGCAGCCCCATCTTCCTGCTTCTACCATGGCGAGTTGGCTACATAGGCGCTAGTTTGATTGGGATCCAACAGAAACGTCCATGCTTGGGATAGGTCTGGATCACTCACGCCGCCAAACTACGCCAGACGCCCTCGCCCTTCCTGGCGCCAGTTACTCCATTTGGAAATCAGGGCCTCCACCCAAGCTAAACGATGTTCAGATCTGGGCACATAGATATGAAGGTTGAAGGAGGAGGCTGATGGTGGCACCCATGGTTGGCCGGGAGGTCGGGTCGACGCCATGCCGTGTGGCTTGGGCCAACATAGTCCAGGCTCGCGCCGATCATGGGGTTCTCGGAGGGTGGCATCGCGCAGGTCTCGGAGGGCCAGAGAAGGTTGGGCCGATGGCGACGCAATATGGGAATTGTAGAACAAATAAAGATGGAAGCAGAAGAACTGGGAAGACTACGCTGAGATTTATTGGTGGAAGGGAGATGGAAGGAACCGTCGCACGAAGAAGCAATCAGTGCGACGGGAATTAACACATTCAGAGAAAGGGAAGCAATTCGTGCGACAGGAATTAACACAATCAGACGATTCGTTCCATTGAAAATAATTTTTGCTAAGGTGGCAGATTTGCTTAGGTGGGACGCTGCATGTTGATTGCTGATGTGGACCGTGCGCATGGTAAGAGAATATGGAGCAGTGGGGAGCAACTTCTTAAAAATGGTAGATGTGGATGCACACTGGCACATGATAAACACGCACTTATTTCTAGAATAAAGAATAATAAGTTTTTCAGTTGCCGTAACACCTTCATCATGCCTTGCGATCTTGCGTGTGAGGCTGGTAATTAGACACACTAGTCGTCAACCCGTAGTTGCACGAGCTAGTGTATTTAATGCATATTTAGAATGGATACTATCTATACCTACTAAGAAAGCAAGGTGCGTTTCGCCGATTTTTTCATTCATTCACCTTTATTTTTTAAAGATTTTTTACTATCCGATGTGGTAGTAATTTTTTGTGCCTTACCATCGCAAGAAATATCGCAGGCTGGAGTTCGTATGTAACAAGTCCGTCCTGGGCTAGGCAGCCTCGCGGATGGGCTTTCCTAGAGCCCAGGAAAAATCTGGGCCAATAGCCATGCGAGTGGGCTTTCTTCTGCAGCGCAAAAAATTCGTACCACTCTAGGAATCGAACCCATGACATCCCATGTAATCTAGCTACAACAACCAGCTGCGCTAAGAACGTTAGATGTTCAATTGTCCCATCCCACTTTTGTAAACCAATCCCCACCGATTAATATACCAACCACCTCAGAAATCAACGAACAGATGCTGAAAACGAGTAGCCTCCTCATATTTGGGGCAATCTAATTATTAAGCGGATGGGCACTAATTAAAGAAGGAGTACGATGAAATTCATCCAAAGTGGTGTACGATAAGACTGGTCTGGGTTTATGGGCCACATCAGATTGAACCAAGCATCTCTCTTGTCGTACAGAATCGGATGAGAAAAGATCGTGTGTAAGGCAATTCCGTTAAAGAAGGATTGCATATAATGAAAGTAAGTAAAGGAAGGATCTGTGGGCTCGATACACAAAAAATGCATGTGGGCGACGAGGAGCATCATGACATGTGGAGCGCATGGAGCTTGCCGGTGACAAACCGCTGGAGAAGCACGACGGCGTGCATGCATGTGTTTGTGCACGTGCCACCACCACCGAAGCCACTGGGCTGTGCATGTTCACGTATATGCATGTGTTCGTGCAGGCGCCACCACCACTGAAGCCACTGGGCTGTGCGCGTTTACGTACATGCACATGAACTGAAACCTATTCGATGGCACACTCAGAACTGTACAAGTTCATGTATTTATATGCACAGTACATGAAGGGATATATATATATTATTGTGATCGGGAATTGCAGGTTACAGAATTTTATACATGTAATTGAGCATCAATGCTTAGGCCAACTCTCCTTTATCTATTCTATTCAAGAATATTATTTGCAACGTGGAGAATTTCGCATTTAATGAAGAAAGACACGTGAAAAGGCACAAACCATCTTGATCCCGAAAATCCTAAACCATTTAGAATGAGGTGGACAAAGACGAGCAGGAGGATAAGAAGTTCAGGAAGATAAGAGAAGCACCAAAATTTAATGCAATACGAACATCCGAAACCTCTCGTTCAAAATTTATATTGAGGGAACATGTCGTTCAATCTAGCAAAATCCCACGACCCACATAAGTATACGCCCTGGTTTTTGACCGACTCCACACCAGTTTTGGTCAACTAGGGATGTATCACCAACCCAATATTTTTATTGGATAGAATCGACCAGTCGATGTGTATTTCATGGTTATGTTCTTTTCTTGATCTGATAGCTTGATTGTTGCAGAACAAAGCTCGATTGACCAAGAAGAGCTCTTTCAAGCTGTAGCACCTGCTCATTTCGTCTGATGGTCTCAAATTCTCCTCTTCTCTTTTGTTTTGGTGGAAGTTGTACTATTTGTTTTATTATGATTTTTTTCCCATCGAAATGAAGTATTATGTTTTGGGTGGGGTGATTGACTGTCTTTTTTAGGATTAAAAGTAAAGATTTATAGGAATTCTAGGATTAATTGCAAATATATATATATATATATATATATATATATATATATATATATATATATATATATATATATAGATATTTCTAGGATCAACTACAAAAATATTACGTAATAGTATATTAATTTTCTTAGGGGGGAGTAAGACAATATACGTCTCTCGTTTATGCTTTTAGGGAAACGGTTTACCAAAGCACAATGAGCTTTTAGAATATGGTAATTTGCGACGTTGGTATTGGTCATCTCAATTGTTGGGTAGTACACCCCGTTACAATTGCAAGCGTCCAACTAAATCTTCTTTCCTTTGTATCATCCTCAATTATTCTAACTTCTAAGAACTATAAGTATTTTTGTGGCAGCATTGAATGTTAAAGCATTCGGGCCCATTAATGACAGGTGTCTCATGTAGTGGTGGAGCTCATCGCATTGGGATTTACCATGTTCTGACAAGTTATGATTGGGTTGACACCACGAAGAGGGTGAAAAAGAAGGACAAGAGGTAATACGGATGGGGCGTTGTTTTAAAGAAGAGGGCGTGGATTTTTTTTTGTTCTCCCGTTGCAACGCACGGGCATTTTTGCTAGTATAAAATACATTTATTGTTGTCATCGAAGTAGTTCATCCCTTGATTGTCTATGAGTAAGATTCTAAATTGCCAAAAAAAACTGCGGATTTCATGTTCATATTTCAGTTATGTACATAACTTAGTGCATCAAATTTGCACATGCTTTGCTTAACTTTTTACCTACCATTTGAATTTTTAATAAAAATCAGTTTCATTAATAATCATATTGACATTATTAATAATTGTCAAACATGCATGTTCAGGACAATGCCAGTTTCTAAAACATCATTAGTACTCCCTCCGTTCCTAAATAAGTATTTTTAGAGATTCCAATAAGTGGCTACATACGGAGCAAAATGAGTGAATCTACATTCTAAAATACATCTATATACATCGGCATGTAGTTCCTTATTGCAATCTCTAAAAAGACTTATATTTAGGAACGGAGGAAGTATTTCAATTGTTGCTTATGCATTTACAAACTTGTTCAACGGGTTATATGTCAAATTACTACAATAAAACATGTAGGATGGCAATGTTTAATTTAGTTAGTAATAAATAAATATTCAGATTTATGTAATGTTCTTTTTCAACTGATGCTCCATATACTTTTCATCAAACATCTTTGTGAGAGGTAATCCTTCGCAAGTATAGAACAACCTAATTGTGTTACCTTAAAAGAATTTTTATATTCTCGCGAGAAAGTTAGTGTATGTCTATGGAGTTCTATTTTATCTTGGAGATCTAGATACACGCAAACTATCATGTTGCCCAGTAAGAAAGATAATGTAATAATAAGGGTTCTGTATTTTCATAACAATGCAAACAAAAGCAGTCAAACAGTGAAACTAAAATGTTAGCATATCAAATAAAAGCACCAATCAGCTAAGCATATCACATGATATTGCTTCCCCGACAATTTCCACATAGAAAAAAGTTTAGAAAAGATCAAAAATAAGGAAAAAGAACACAATAAATAAAAGGTCAAACTTGGTTATATAACCTACACGGCAACAATAATCAAGGGTATAGTGTCGATTCTCGCACAACTTAATCCTACAAAACTTAAACATAGTTATAAATATAACAAATGGGAAAATGAATCCCTAACTCACTAATCTGCAATGGATGTTGTTAACAACATTGAGAGACTGTTTGGTTTTAGTAATATGCAGTACATCATCATTGATTTATAAGAACATCTGATGGTCATAGCCCTGCCCAAATTAAATCTGCTCCAATTGACCAAGTATAATCCAAATGATTAACTTGTGAAATCTATGCATCCGAGTTAATATACACAGCGGAAAACCATAGAATCGAAATAACTAAATCAGAAAGTCGTCGGCGCGTATTAAGATCTGACAAAAAACAATAATGAGACTGTCTATAAGAAGACCACCATACGACAAATTAATTACCAGTAAGCATGGGCTTATATATGTATATTGCAGCCATTTATTATTTTGCTTTCTTGTCTATACACGTCAAGGTTGAAGCCCTTGTGCAGATTGGTTCTGGTACGTACTTCCCTGTTGCACCTGCAATGTATTGTCCATGTCAGTTATTAGGCGAAGAGTAGCGTGCATGTAGTTGGTGTCATGGATCACTTTTCAGTTAGATATACCATGCCTTGCGCCTTCGACCTGTTTTTAGTAGTGTTGGTAAGAGTTCTTGACTTGCACTGCCATTGCGTGTCTCGGCCCATATAAAAATTTAATAAAAACACATTACATATCCAGTAATAATGAACTAAGAAATTATTAGAAATCCACTTCGTTCCTGGAATAGCAGTGCAGATGAATCATTGGTAAACCATAAAAACGTAATCTTATGTGTCAAAATCTGTATGTAATCTATTTTATGTTGGATGCCCTCCAAACTGGCAGGTAAGTGTTTTCCTATCTTTCACGATGAATTACAATGCACGAAGATTTCAAAAAGAAAAAAAAAACATTACATGTGCCACATTAGAAACAATTCTAAATGATTAAAGAAGAAACTTATGTACGTACTAATAGTCTAAATTATGTACTCATATACGTGAAGATTGCATGAGAAGAATCAGACCATTCCGGCTAGTTTCGCACGAACTGAGACAAAACTGCGTGAGATATCAGATGTATAGCTGCCATCACATGATCATATTTGGAGCAACTGGATGTAGCAGCAGCCCCGCTGCATACAATACCTCATAGGTATGTGTTGATCTGTCATATGTGTTTTGTCATGCGCCTTGATCCTCAGTGTGTCTTTGGTCGTACATTTTTTTCATGCACCAGCTTAGCAAATGCCGGAGTGCAGGAGTTCATAGTTTATTCTTTCTTCTGCGAGAAACGAACCTGATATGCCACCACAATAATGTTGAGGAACGACATAAATGAACTTATCTTAAACTGGAAAAGGAAAAATGCCGTGTCCACTATCAAGTACCCAAAGCAAACAAAGGGACAAAGCTATTTTTGCGGAATAGAAATTGAACCAAAATTCCAATGTTGCATCCTTGAGTTCCAACCATTGTAGACTAAGTTCACAATTAGAATGATGTTAAAAGAGAAATTAAATTTACCAACATGGTCGAATAACCCTCAAAGCAGCACCTCCTTTAAGATCAAAATTAGATTGAATCAGCACCTCCTTTAAGATTAGAATTAGATTGAGTTAAAAGCCCACGAAGCAGCATCTGTTTTAAGAAATCCAAAAATATTAGTCACACATATTAACATTGTCCGTTGCTTTGACCTAAAACGTATTTTCCGCCGTGCTCGAGTGGACATCCAATGTAAAACTCACTTCAAAGGGAGCAGCAGATGAACCTTGCAGAATTGGAAGGATTGCCGATCAATGGCCTCCTTGCCAGTAAGCTCCGGCGATAACGGGCGAGCGTGGACGACGGTGCATTGGTATGTCGTCCTCGATGACGTGCGGCACCTCCTCCATGGTGGTTGGGCTGCGGTGCATCCGTCAATAATAATTTTGGGACAACAGTGCGGAGCGATTGACTGGCGCAGTCTGGCTTGCATCCGGCAAGAAATCCCGAGGATGGCTGCTCGATTGAGTTGCTGCAGCGTGAGTATCGTGTGGATCGGCGGAGAACCATGGGTAAAGGGCGAGAGATATTGGGAGTTCCGTTTTCATACCTAACTAATCAAGCTAGGCACGGTAGGATCTATTTTCGTTTTTGGCGTACAGCAGTAACTATTTGCTTACATGAGCCTACGTGACCAGACTGGACTTGTTCCCTTTTTTTAAACTATACGTGACCAGATTGGATTTGTTCCCTTTTTTTAAACTACTGGACTTGGTCCGTGGTTACGTGCAAGTTTTATGGATTGGTAATCCGGGTCAATACAACGGCTCGTTAGTATATAATAATAGCAAATAGATTTATTTATTAATTTCTAGAATTGATCTACTAAAAAAATCTCGGATAGATCTACACCGTAGTAACTTGGTCCCCAGGGGCGGAGCCCAATGGGCCAACCCTGTAGCACAGGCTACAGGGTCCAAAAGAAAATTTAGTGCTAATTATAAGGTATATGGCCCGAGGCAACAGGGTGGCCCATCGAGTGTGCATCAGGGTGGCCCATGAAACCAATGAACCAGGCCGCACCAGCTCCGAGGCACGCGCGTACGCTCTCGCAGCCCAACTCGCGGATTCAGGTACGGCTGCGGCTGGGCGTTCGGTCTTCTAGTACGTGATCGTGACTTTTCAGTTTTCTACTTGAGAAAAAAAACAGCGACCCCAGATCCCAATCCTATAGTCTTCTCATCTCCCGTGATCTGTTCCTGGCGGCTGGGCGGCTGGCGTTCGTGCAGCAGCGGCCAGCCGGGCGCCGGCAACCAGAAGGCCGCCGATCAACGGCACGACGCCGGACGCCGAACTCCTCCAACGCGAGACGCGACTAGCCGACTACGCTTTGAGTCCAAGAGACTCATTTCGTGATTTCAATTTCGATAATCTCATGAGTTTGGCTAAACTATACCCTCAGGATTTTGATTCCGGGGATTTGAGGGATCTTGATAAGGATCTATGTCTCTATATTGCTGATGTGCGCACAGATGCTAGCTTTTCCAACATAGCAACAATCACCGAGCTTTCAAAAAAAATGGTGCAAACAAGGAGACATATTATGTATCCTTTGTTTTATCGGTTGTTGAAACTAGTAATTGTGTTGCCTATTGCTACAGCTACAGTTGAGAGGTGCTTTTCAGCAATGAAATTGGTCAAAACTGACTTCGCAGTCGCCTCAATGATGACAGCTTGAGTGATGATGTTATTTGTTATGTGGAGAAAGAAGAGATGAAAAAGGTCACCAATGATCAAGTGGTTGAGTATTTCATGGCTAGAAGGAAAAGAGTTTACTGAAGGTAATTCATAAAAAAAGCAAATTAACGTACTTTCATTTGTGCATTTTATTATGTTCCACACTTCTACTTGAAAATTCAATACTAGTTTTTATACTCTAGGTTATTGAGTCTTGGTGTGTGATGAGGTGTTTTGGAATCTGAGAATGCAAGACATCCTTTTGAAGTAAATTGTCATTTGTTTTACTGTTTTATTAAGCCGTTTACCTCTTACATTTTGTTTTTTATAAACCGACTTGTATTATGTTCTGTAATTCGTGTTACAAGATCTGAAACATTTCTTTATTCATTGCATCCTCGCTTGAAAAATTTATGCCATAGTTAAGTGGTGCTTCAGGGTAAGATTAGCTCCAGATCCGCCCCTGTTGGTCCCACCAGATTAACGGCTCCTAATTACTGATTAACATGCTAATTTCTAGAGAGTCTCTAATTAGTATAGGTATGTGTAATAGGCGTGAATCATCCCAAGAAATTCTGTTGCACCAATGACAGACTATATTTAACTATGTGGCATGCTAAAAAATATATCATGTGTTACTCGCGTAAACTTTCTCATTCTAGTAAAACAGTTAGGTATAGTATCCTCAGATACTTGATATTCTTGACACTTCATATACCCTTCAAACTAAGCATACTTTTGAAGGAAAATAAACATAGCTCAGTTTTATTGATCATCAAGTAATAGTAAGAAAAAAAGTTGGAAATTAAAGAACACACCTTTTTTAAGTTAGTTGTCAAACCAAAAAATAATAATTTGGAATTTAAAAATTGACAGAAATTAATACATTTGGAATTTGAAGAGTCCCACAAAGCTTTTGTTTAAACTAATAGCAATTAATCTTAATAATGGCTTTGCATAATATGCATTTGACCGGTGTAACCACATATTAGAATATGTATATAAAACTAAAATTTGGATTATAGACAGTGTGGATGTACCCCATCCATTGATTATCTCAGGTGACAAATTTACTGCTATGTTTACACGTACTGACTGCATGGCACTATTCTGTGCTATTATTGAACAAACAGGCCTGGAGGATAAGTCTGATGCTTCGTGTTACATGTACTGACTGCATGGTACTATTGCTCTGTACTTCTCCTTTTGTATAATAGTTCCCAGACTCTTGGTTCCTTTGTTAAACAGGAAGCAATAAGAGATTTAGGTCTTCCCAGCAGTCCATAACACGAGTCCAGACTGAAATCATGATAACAGGTGATAGTAGGCCTTGTACAACTACAGTTGTCATAGGCGTGCACTTTCCAGAGAACAGTTCCAATCAGAGAAAATCAGTTAATTGTAATATTTTAGTACATATATAAGCACACTTGCAAAAACGGAATATTAATTTGCTTATCTGACATAAAATACAACAGCACACCTCATCAAGGATCGATCCTGACAATGTTGTGTATTGACCATGGCCACGACATAACCCAAGTACTAACAGCTTGTCTGTCCCATCACACATATATCCTGACCTATATTAGAAGGGAAATACAGAAATTAAGAATATATGTGAAAGACATGGATTAGTAGCACGTACGGGTCCAGTGTTAACTTTGGGTAGTTTTGACCCTTTGTAGACAGGCGGCCAATTCTTACCACGTGCCTCCGTGCGTGGATTGGGTGAATTTTTGTGTCAGCCTGTATGACATGAGGGAGATGTTTAGATTAGACTTGCGAGTGAAATCAGGAATACCACTTTTGAGTTCCATGGAAATTCAGAACACGGCACTCCCGTATTCTAATGGATTAAGTAATCATCTTGACATATCGTATCAGCACCTCGCCGCAGGCGAAACTAAATACAACAACACACGTCATGAAGGATTGATCCTGACAATGTTTTGTATTCACCTTGGCAAAGACATAACTCAATACTACAGCTTGTGTGTCCCATCGCATATATCTTGACCTATATTAGAAGGGATATAAATATATTAAGTAGTTATTTGAATGATACATGGATTAGTAGCACATATGGGTGCAATGTTAATTATGGGTAGTTTTGACCCTTTGTACGCTGCCTCGCCGCAGGCATTGATTCTTAAGTTCTTACTACGTGCCTCCATTTGTTGGTTGGGTGGATTTTTCTGTCAACCTGCATAACATGAAGGAGAAGTTTTAATTAGACCTGCAAGTGAAATCATGAAGACCACTTCTGAGTTCCAATGAAATCCGGAACACAGCTACACCTGAATTGTAATAGAAAGTAATCATCTCGACATGTCGCCCCTGCACCTCCCCAGAGGCGTTTATTCTTACTACGTGCCTCCATTTGTGGATTGGGTGGGTTGTTGTGTGAACCTGCATGACATGAGGGAGAAGTTTTGATTAGACCTGCAAGTGAAATCATGAAGAGCACCTTTGAATTCCAACAAAATACAGAACACAGCTACTCCTGGATTCTCATGGAAGAAGTAATCATCTCGACATTTGCACCTGCTCCGCATTCACTGCTCATCTGCTAGAAAATCCACACAACAAAATCAATGGTTTGAACTCTGCTCGCAAAGAAACACCACCACGATCCATCCCAATGACTTGAAGTGGCTGATCCAAGGCAAAAGAAACCTTCCGATTCCTGGTACAAAGTACATCATTGCCTCAAGATTGATCCATGCCTATTCGTTCTTAATTGTATGGCCGTCCAAAGGAGAGTCCAGTTACTTGCAACAGAATAAGACTGGGGACAAAATCCTACGTACTGCTCCAGAGGCGGCAAACGGGGACAACTGAATCAAACAGCTCGCATCAGCCGAGAGAGAACGAAGACCTGAACGTACATTGAAGGAGCGGGCTCATGGCTTCGATAGGAAGACAGGCCGTGAGAAGATAGGACTACTGAACAAATATATTATGAAAAAACCAACCTGATCCAGATGTGGAAAACAACACACCAGATTCATGCCGTACTTGCTTGATCCACCACAATGACTTGAAGTCGCTGACCCAAGGCAAAAGAAACCTTCCAACTCCTGGTACAAATTACATCCATGCCCTGATCGTTCTTGATGTCATATGGCCGGCCAAAGGAGAATCTAGTTACTGGCTGTGGAATAAGAATAAGGACTAAACCCTAGGTACTGCTCCAGAGGAGGCAAACGGGAACAACAAAATCAAACCCCATGCATCAGCCGAGAGAGAATGAAGGCCTGAACGTACATTGAAGGAGCTGGCTCATGGCTTCAACAGCGAGAAGATGTACTGGAGTTTTAGATAGATTGAGATTCCTTCTATTTTCAAACGTGAAAAGAGATTGAGTTAGAATTTTTTTCCTACTTTTATTTTTAACTACCAAGAGAGAATTGTGGGCTGGTGGGATACATTTAGAGAGAAAGTTAGAATCGTATCTCTTTTGTTTTGTTATTTTGGCTTCTCTTTCCCAACTGTACGTGAAAGCATTGCCGTATGTGAGAACATTGTGGGTCTTCTAATTTTTCTTTTTCTTTTGTTTTTTCCCAGCGTTCCAAACTGAGAGGACTGCATGGATTAATCTAAACCATAATAATTCGGTCCCACTAGATCAGCGGCCGTAATTTTCCCAGCGTTCCAAACTGAGAGGACTACATGGATTAATCTAAACCGTAATAACTCGGTCCCACCAGATCAGCGGCCGTAATTTTCTAATTAACGTGGTAATTTTAGGGAGTCAGAAATTAGTATAGGTAGGTAGGTATAGGTATAGGTATAGGTATAGATAGATAGATAGATAGATAGATGGATAGATAGATAGATAGATAGATAGATGTTGTCTTGTGCCTCTGTACACAAATACAGGATTAGATCCATCAAGCGTAAGCAGCTAAGCCTTCCGTGGGGTACCAACATGGCAAACCTTTGGTTATAATGTAGTTTGGCAGGCAACTATAGAATGGATGGAGATATGAGTGGCTAGTTCAGGCCAAGTCAAGGCTTGCTTGATTCGGTGCTTATCGAGGTGTTTTCTCCAGTGGAACAAAACACCGATGAATAAACCATGCATGATTGACTGCTCTGAAGCACGACAGCCATGCACGGCACCCATGACCCGGACTCACACTGCAATTAATACGACCGAGCTTGCAAGCGTTCCACGGGAACTGGAAAAGGAACATGGATCGAATTGAGTTGCGGGACCAACGAATGCAAACCAAAACTAAAGGCAGTGTCACACCATGTCATGGAGTAACACGAGCCGGTGGTCCCTGGCCCAGTTTTGGATCAGGTCAAGGATCAACATGGGCACCCTTTCCTGGGGCCGATCTCTGATAAGACCTTAGAATCGCCCCCATGGCTAAGATCACTACTGTAGGAATGCCTAGCAGTGGTGGGTGAGAAAAGGCCAGTAGTAGCGGGCCAGACTCGCAGGGCCGCCCGCCACCGACCTCACTAGTGGAAAAAAGCAAAACTATGACGTGGAAAAAGTGCCTTGCTGGCCTAGAGACCCAACACCACCAATATGACGCCGGTGAAAACAATTTAGTGGTGGCGTTGGCAGACACGTCAGCAGTATTTTAGTACTGATGGCGTGCCACCTGGCTAACACCAGCAATATATTGTGTTAGCTATGACGTTTATTTTGAGGCAACGCCAGCAATTTTTATTTTTCAGTAATAAAAAAAGTACCCAGCTATTAGTATACGTGCAGCCATTTAAACTTCTAGTGGTAACTTCAAATCCACAAATATATACCCTGCTATGAATATATTTTTCAGTAACTAGCTTGCTACCTACAAGCAAAAGTTATCCGGTAGCTAGCTACAAGCAAAAGTTATCATCATCTCACACAACTTGTTATCCGCTAACTAGCTACGACGAAGAATGATCCTCATCTCACGCAACTTGTTCCTGTTGCTCTGTCCCTCCTTTCTGAAATAGATTTTGCCGGTCTTCAGTTCCTCCCTCTCGGCCTTCAGGAGCCGTATCTCCTTCTTCATAGACTCGATCTCGGTGACTAGTAGCTCCTTCTGGTCAATGAGCTTCAATTTCTTATCGCAGAGATCAGAGTTCTCGTCGATCATCTGTTCCTTCTCTTTCTTCAGGGAGTCATTCAACTCCTTAAGTTCCTTCATTGTACTCTCCTTTGACGCGGCAAGCTCATGGCTGAGCATGTCCACGTCAGGTACCGGTAGCTGCTGCTGGATCGGTTTCGTACATACGCCTGGCAAGTCGAATATTTGAAATCATCAATAATGAATGGTTAGATGATATATGTATATATGCATGTGTTTGCAATGCTCATGGATGGTTTTGTAATCTTACCTGGTTGGTGCTCGTTTCGCCTTTGTCAACTTCATAGGCCGTGAAGTTCAACGAGGTCTGGTAGTGGTTGTTCCAGCTAGTCATGGCTGGAACTTCAAAATAATAATAAGTATAGATTATTATGACAAGAACCAAACACACATGTCAAAGTATACAATGCAAATCTGTCCATAACAGCAACATGGAAATATACAATAAGCAAGACCAAGACATGCTACAGTAACATAAAGTGCATATGCATGGCATGTGGATGGAGTATGCTAGATGCACATCAATTCATCCAAAGGTTGAAGTTCATTAGCATCATGGAGTATGCTACATTAGCAAACTATTATATTAACATGGCATAATTAGAGCAAGTTTAAGTGATGCTACAATACTTTTACATGAAAACAAAAGGCATGGCATGAATGTACTCGTAATTCATAACAAAACATCTTTACTGATTAGTGGGAAACATCATGGAAACACGGCAAGTTTTAATTCTGCCAGTTTCACACTTGGCAGATTTCATCAAGGGTAAAACAGCATTACTCAATATGCAAAGGGTTGACTTCAGGTCTGTCGAGTCTTCCTTCCTAAACTCTTATCTCACGTATATGGTGGGCACTCCCTCTCTGATATTGCGACCGTCGGTGATGGTCGCTACTCCTCCTTTCCCTAGTGCATTACAAATATCTAGCACAAGGAAAAGAACAAGAAGCGACCCGCACGAAAACAGTCGGGATTCTTCCTCTCTCATATATATTATATATATGGTGGGCACTCTCCCTCACTGAAAGATACAAAAGGAGCCGAAACAGACCTAAAGTCAACCCATTCCATATATCGAGCAGGGACATAGAAAAAATACCCTATGTTTTGCCGAAATATCATTGAATTCCCGTTCTGGCAAATCACAAGCACTCGATATGTCCTACATTGTAGCACAAGTCATGCTAAAATTCATGGAAAAATTTGGCAGGACCTTTGCTAAAGATAGGACATATCGAGCGCCTGAAATTTGCCGGAACGGAAACGAATCAACATTTCGGCAAAACATAGGCCACTCGGAGGTACATTGCAAACAAGAACACCAAGACATCCTCTATATTCAGAATGCATTATCATCAACATCAATGACATGGCGATTAGCACTAGCATTTTCATCATCAACATTTACAACATATTATCATCTATATCAACAACATGGGGATTTGGCTATTCTCGCCTAGAGATCTTAAGGGGTTGGCGATGGGGACAACTGCGGGGATGAGGCAGGGGCAAATACTTGATTTCTGCATAAACAAAATATAAACAAAATATATTCTATCAACATGTATCTGAGTAGTCTTTAATCACTTATGTTTTGAAGCATAATTAAATTTGCCAATATAGGTCTCTCTCTCTAAACTAGTTGTATTAAGCACTTACTAAATAAACTAGTTTTATTAACTACTTACTAGTTCTACTCTATTCAACACCGAGGAGTAGAGAAGGAGGAGGTGGACTTTTAGCTCACCGACTCGGGTGTAGAGGAAGTAGAGGTAGCTCGGATGATAATCACTCCAAGGAGACACGACTCTACAAAGCCTGCATATTCCACTGAGTGAAAATTTTAGATCATCAAATCGCATATAGCATTCTTTGATGACAAAGTGATAATGACATAAAAATATTTAAATTTCCCAATACATTTCTATATTGAAAAACAAAATTACAAAAAATTTCTATACCTAAATTTTCTTACTAAATTTTTTTATTACTAAATTTGATACCTAAAAATGTCTCATGTAGCATTCCAATAGATTTTTATAATTGAAAATTTTCTATACCTAAAAAATTATATTACTAAAATTTTCTATTACGAAAACTTTTTTATATTCAAAAAACCTATTCACTAGTCCCCTATCCTATTCAAAATACCTACATACTACCTATATTTTCTATTTTCTTCTATTCAAAATACCTACATGGGAAGGCGAACTGGCCGCGGTCACCACGCTCTTGGCCGCGTGTCCAGGCCAAGATCGCGACGACGTGCGGCAGCTGCGTCATGCTCGGGCCCCGCGTTCCGGGCTGTCTTCAAGTTTGTCCTACATGCTTCTTCGGTTCGGAGGGCGATGGCTCATTATGCCGCGTTCATCTGGACTGCGCGCGCCACCTCGCGAGTTAAGTTCTTCAGCTGGCTCCTGGTCCAACGTCGTATCCACACGCGCGACGTGCTGGCCAAAAAGCATATTGTTGCAGAGGTGGATGCTGGATGCCCCATCTACTCGACAACGTTGGAGACCGCGGACCACCTGATCTTCGCCTGCCCCTTTGATGCCTGCTTTTGGCAGGAAGTGGGAGTTCCGACTGCCGGCGCTGCGGTGGACGACCTGACATTCCTCGCCGCTTCGGCTGGCGCGGTGGTCGGCTCGGTGGCGGAATTTGTCATGCTCTGCTGCTGGCAGCTCTGGAAACATCGGAATGTTGTGGTCTTCCAGGGACAGAGGCTCTCCATTTCTCGGGTGCTCGGATGCTACCGTGGGGATGCAGTCCTATGGCGGTGCCGATTGCCAAAAACAGCCGCTCAAATGTGGACTCTTGGCTGACGGCTCTCTCCCCCTAGGTTGACGGGACGATGGCTCCCTGGCAACATGCCTCCCCCCTTCCCTCCATGTACCCTCTTGTAGCGTCCCTATGGTGCTTGTAATCATCTGGGCACTCACCCCTCGGGTTAATATATTCAGGTGGGGGAACTTCCTGTGAAAATTCAAAAAAAAAAGTTTATGTTTATGGCATTGGTGCTATTGTAAATTACTTTGGGATAATTTATTCCCAGAATTCAACTATTACTTCTCTAACTAGATTTGTTATGACCATGTCCCATTAGTCACATCCGTCACCACGACTAACCCCCTTCCCGTGCTTTTCCGCTTTGAAAACGCTTGAGCCATTCACTTGTTCTGCGGCCCAGCAATCCAACAGCCTCTGACTTGGCCCATCATACCCCCTCGCCCCCCTCCTCCCGCGCAAAAAACAGCAGTGAGAATAACTTCACAATGGTTATGTCCAATTAGAGGAAATTAGGTTCCTTTCAAAAAATGTATTAGCTCTTAGGCGTGTCGTTATCAAAAACAACGAAGCGAAATCAAGGCTGCCACTAGACGAGAGAACGACACTAGATATTTTCACGCCTATGATTCTCGTGGATTAAGACAAAATAAAATAAGGACAATTGAGCTAAATTGGATTGAATTCTTATCGCATAAAAAATATTAGAAATTTTAAATTCTGAACCAACGCCCTACTACCGTCCCCCTTCCTATGGTTTTTATTTGGAAAGTTTGGGGACCTTCACTCGTCTAATCGTTCACAATTCAAATAGCATGGGATTTGTTCCATCATCATTCAAACGTCGCACCTGCTTTAGATGTTGCCATCACCTGGTCACGCCTTCCGCTCAAAAGACGGCACAAAGCCCCCCCCCCCCTCTTCTGCACGTGCATGATGCAAGGAAAAATGGCGAGAAATTCTCCATCCGAGACCAAATATCCAATCATGAATTAGCTCTTGGGGTGTGTTGTCATCCAAACCCTTCATCGAACAATTAGAAAAATGTAGTCTACAGGCAACAACAAGGCAAAACACATTGCTGACACTAAAGGAGACAAGAACACAAGATATTTCCATGTCTACTCTTCTACCAAATTGCGCTAAAATAAATAAATGTTTTTGAGACTTTGTAAAGGATTTTTGTATTAAAATTCCAATTTTCAATCATTACTTCCATAACTAGATTTCTCTCCCACCATGTCCCACTAGTCATGGCCTACTCTAGTACCACCCCCCTTCCCGCGGTGTTCTAATTTGAAAATGCTTGGGCCCTTCACTCCTCAAAAATCCAATGGGCTAGGATTTGGCCCATCACCATTCAAGCATCATGTCTGCTATAATGGCCGCCCTCAAGCAGCCACGCCCTATCTCTACTACTTAAAAAAAGTAAGGTTCCCATTTCACCTCTCTTTCGTCCAACCTTCCTTATATATATCTCACTATTTTCTTCTCCTCTTTGATATTTTTCTCCTATCTCTGATTTTCCTCTCATCCATTCTCCCTATAATAGAATCAATTGTCTCATGTTTTATTAACTTACCAAAACAAAAACATATTTTGTTTTGTAAGTCATTAAATTCTTACCAAATAAGTTCTTAACAATAAAATGGCAGGTAAATCATGGCGATTGCATACAAAAACTTGCTTTGATTATAGCACATCAATATAATACTAGACGTGCAGCCACGGGCTAATCTACTAGAATGTTTATACTCCCGTTGCAACGCATGGGCAATTGTCTAGTATACTTCAAAGTTGGCAAATAACATTCCCCTGCCCCTCCCCTCCCAACCCGCAGGCACGCAATAGACCAAATTGAGGAAATATGGTTACAATCCAATAATGAATTAGTGTACTTAGGTGCACTGTCATCCAAATCCTTCAGCGAACAATTAGACAAATATTTACTATTGGAAACAACGAAGCAAAATTCACATCCGCCACTAAGGAGACAAAAACACAAGATATTTGCATGGCTGCACTTCTCACAAATTACACTAAAATAAAATAACTATGGTCCAGACTTTGTAATCTTTTGGGATGATATTTTCTTCCAAATTCCAATTGTTACCTCCTTAAAAAATTTCCCGACCATGCCACCGGTCATATATGTCACTAAAGTTGTCACCCTTCAATCTATTTTCCAATTTAAAAATCCTTGATCCCTTCACTCGTCTTGCAAACCCACAATCCAGCGGCCTGAAATTTTTGGCCCATCAGCATTGAAACATCTTGTCTGCTCTCGTAGCTTCCCTAAAAAGATAATGCCTTGCACTTAAAAATGGCACAAATTCTTCTCCTTGCAAATGTGAGATAAAATAACTACAAAGAGGTTATCTCCATATTGAATAAAACTGAGGACATTTGATTCCTATCCTACCAAGAGTTAGCTCTTAAGCGTATCGTTATCCAGATACTAGAACGTACAAGGAGAGAGAATGTTTCCTATAGGAAACAACGAGGCGAAGTCAAGGCTTCCATTGAATGGGACGTAAACGCAGGATATTTTCAATGTTTTTTGCTTCTTAGTTATTACGCAACAATAAGTAACTGCCAATGAGCTAAATGACATTGAACTTTCTTGACATTAGAAAAATTGTAAATTCTAATTTCTTACTACCCTCTCGTAGGCACCAACTCTCCATCATGGATTTTTTTCCTATGAGATATGTATCTAGAACCCCAGCCCAACCAAGGAACATAGAGCAACCCTATCGAAACAAGATATGAACATTGACTTGCTAGTCATGAAACCCACAACTATTCCTGGGCTTATCAGCTTTGGGCATGGTTTTAGAAATAATAACATTGGAGATTCACCAAATAGAATATTAGAGTGGCATTCATTGACTTCTATAACAAAAATTTGTCACCTCTAGTCTAAATCGAGTACATGTTGAAATACTACCTAAGTCAACAAAGCCACACCAGAAGCTCTCTTACATACTTTCCTTAAGAACTGCCCTACAAAAGATATTGCAAAAGTTCTAACATATGAATTACAACCTCTCACACCATTGCATGTCCCTGGAGATCAAACTGGTCCATCTCAGGTCAGTTTTTCTGTTTAGGAGATCTATAACACCACAGCTAAAAGATAAAGGCACCACCATTGTAATAATACTATACTTAAAAGAACCTTTGAATCCAAATGTCGGGATTCCCTTCTCCACACCCTAGAACATTGTGGCTTTGAATATGGATAATGTGTAATGATTAAATACGTCCTAACCATGTGCGGAATGACCATCCTGTTGAACTTATGCTAGGACCTTGGATCCCTTGTATAAATGGTTTACTATAAGGCGACCCTCTTTCTCCCTACTTATTCTTCATTGTAGCAGATGTACTCATCAGCTTATCCATCGTATATTCTCTCTTGGACTCATCGAACATCCCCATCAACCATCTCCTACTGTTGTGTTATATACACCAATGATATCCCAATTCTCACAAGTGCAAACATCCCATCAGCTGCAACATTGTGATCTCATTTAACATGCATCCCAATTGACCATGTTCCCTGGAATTAGACCTAACTTGGTCTACCTCTCTTTCCATATGAACTAACCTTGTATGACTTCCAGCCATCAAGTGACATATGCGATAAACACCAAGCAGGGTGGCATGGGATTCTATTCTCAAAAAGGAAATAGTTTATCTTGTTGTTTTCTATCTTATATAGCCCACCGACCTATTAGTTGTCTTTCTATGCTTCCTCGTTCCCTAGGCTTATCATGTGCAGATCGACAAAAACCATTGTTCCCTCGGAAGAATCTTACATTAATGTAATTGCTTTTGAATATATTTTTATGTATTTTGCACATGTGGGCCAAATATATGTGCGCCAAGCCTATATTGCGCCATGGTTGCACTTTCATGGTGAATAGGTTAAACGACTTGCAAATTATATTTCAGAAAAAATATTGCTTACTATAGGCCAGAGTCCTCTAACATGACACAACATTCGACATGGTTGATGAGGTGTCCATGTATATAAGGTGGACGCTTACTACTGGTTCCCATGTATATAAGGTATGTTTTTTTGTGTCTTCTTCTTCTCCAGATTTTTTCATTAGTTTCTTCTGTTTTTTCATTTTCCTTTTCCTTTGGTTTTTTTTTCGTTTTTCTTGTTTCTTGTTTTTCATTCTACATTCTTATATATTTGTTCAACATTTTTCAAATACTTGTTCGACATTTCTTCAAGTACTTGTTCGACATTTTTCATATACTTGTTTAACATTTTTATATACATGACAGTATTTTCTTAAATACTTGTTCAACATTTTTCAAATAATTGTTCAAAATTTTTGTATACATGATAAACATTTTTTAAAGTAATTGTTCAACATTTTTATATACATGATCAACATTTTTCAAATAATTGTTCAATATTTTTCAAATATTTGTTCAACATTTTCCAAACACTTTTTCAATGTTTTTATATAAATGATCAATGTTTTTTCAAATACTTGTTCAACACTTTTTCAAATACTTGTTCAATATTTTGTAATGTTTTTTGAAGAGTATGTTTTGGCAATACATATTTAGAATATATTTTAGTACAAACAAATGTACAAAAGTAAATCAAAAATGAAAACAGAAAACGTAAAACAAAAAACCCAGAAAAGAGCTGTGGCTTTCCATACTTGTGGGCCAGCCCAGCTTGCTCGCCCCTTCAGCGAGTCTGAAGCCAGACTCGCTAGCGCGCTTCTATTCCTCGCGTTCAGCGAGACTGGGGGCAACGCTCGCGTCGAGAGGAAGTGCACATGGGCCGGCCCAGGTTCGCTAGAGGGCACATTCTCAGTTTTTTTTACGTTTACTGTTTTCTTTTTGGCTTTTATTTTTGTAGTTTTTCTTATAATTTAAAATATATAAATTACAGAAAAACACTCTTCCACAAACATTTTAAAAATGTTGAAAGATTATTTAAAAATGTAGGAAAAGTATTTGAAAAATATTGAATATGTATTTATAAAATATTGAACAAGTATTTTAAAAATGTTGAACACCTATTTGAAAAACTATTGTACAAGTATTTGAAATAATTTAGATCATGTATATAAAAATGTTGAACAAATATTTAAAAAATTTGAACTAGCATTTGAAAAATTTTGAACAGGTATTTGAAAAAAAATGATGACAAATATTTGAAAAAATATTGTACGAGTATTTGAAAAAATGTTGATCAAAGTATATAAAAATGTTGAACAAGTATTTAAAAATGTTCAGCAAGCATTTGAAAAATGTTGTACAGGTTAAAAAAAACTGTTGACAAGTATTTCAAAAACTATCGTACAAGTATTTGAAAAAAATGTTGATCATGCATATAAAAATGTTGAAAAGGCATTTAAAAATGTTGGAAAAACATTTGAAAAATGTTTAACTGGTAGAAGAAAAAAAATGTTGACAAGTATTTGAAAAAATGTTGAGCATGGATATAAAAATGTTGAACGAGTACTTGAAAATTGTTGAACAAGTATTTAAGAAAATGTTGAACAAGTATTGAAAAATGTTGAAAAGTATTTGACAAAATGTTGTACAAATATTTGGAAAAATGTTGATCATGTATATAAAAATGTTGAACAGGTATTTGAAAAAGGTTGAACAAGTATTTAAGAAAATATTGAACAAGTATTTGAAAAAATGTTGATAAGTATTTGAGAAAATGATGAACAAGCATTTGAAGGAAAACCGAAAAAGAAACAAAACCAGGAGAAGAAATAAAGAAAAGAAACCATTTTTTCGCAACAATATTTGTAACTAACGCAACGTCTCACTGATGTCACAATATCTCTCCGAATATTACCATGAATAGATATTCTGTTGAAATACCTTCTCTCTACTACAACAAAACGACTGTCTCATGCAACGTAATTTGTTTGTTGCAATATCGCTACCATGTTGCAACGATGATGTATTTTGTTGCAATATGGGGCCTCTATTTCAACAAAATGGGTATTTATCGCGACCAGACTTAGTTGTGGCAGTACGTGCATCCTATTACCACAACATGAGAATTTGTGGTAATATTGTGTTCTATTGCAACAAAAGATAGTTCTAGCAATAAGTTTTGTTGCAATAGACCGGAATCCTTGCAGTGATAATCTTAAGTGTCTGACCATGGTAGTAAATTCCAAATTGCTAATACCAGCCAATACGATTAAGCCCTATTTGTTTTGTGTTCATTGGTGGCATTTACATGAAGATCATCGGTGCAAGCACCTCCCATTATCTAAAACGCACATGTAAGTCTAGAGGGTTCGCTATCCCACCTACCTTTCATCACAATTATCATTTATTATTAGTACACTTCCAACCCTGGTCTGATCAACACCATCAGTGCCTACCAACCTCAAATTACGTGGTTGTTCACTCCACACGGTCATTCTAGCTCCAGCTTACCTCCTCCTGGACCATTATCCCATATCTCATGTGACTTTGCAATTCTATCACCACTCCTAACCACGTATCTAACTCATGGACTTTCTTTCTCAATGTACAATGCCACAACCGACATCTCTACATTTTCCATGTGTTGCATCTTCTCACAGTGCGATAACAAGCCTCCGGCCAATTGGTTATCTTTCACCATGTCGCCCTATCCAAATCAAGAACCGCCACAGTGCGATAACAAGCCTCCGGCCAGTTGGCTTTCGATAGTAAATTTGTTGTCAGCCAGAAATTGACAGAAATAAAATGACATGAAAAGTTTACTAATTATATTGGATACATTACTTTCTAGATGAAACGTTTGATGGTTTTATTTTTGAGGTGTGACAGTGATATTCCCTCTGGATCTCCTATTGGGATTGGTGGTTGTCTGAAACCTAATACAAAGAAGGAAGGAAATAATAAGTAATTAATGTGTGAAGATAAGCAAAGAAAAATAATTGTAATAAGTGATATCTATTATATAATAGTCACGTGATACAGAGAAGGAAATAAATCCTACTTAATTAAGGTATGATGATAAATAAGGAAATAAAAAAGATAATTAATACTATTTATTATATAAATATTCATCCCATTTATTTTCCTGTCCACACAGCTCAGAAAACCCTATTCCACGCACCAGCGGCCAATAGTCAGTGCCTCGCACCAAGCGCCCAAGACTGGGCTGGCCCGCCTCCTCTTTTCCTGTGTTTGTATTTATATTTCTATTTTTCTATTTTTTCTATTTAAAATTTTCCCTTCGAGCTTATTTTTATTTTTGATTTTTTTGTAAACTCAAAATTTTCAAAAAACTTCCAAATTTTCGATTTTTCTTCAAATTTTCGAAAAAGGTTCAGATTTCTGAAATTTTGTTCCGGTTTTCTAAATTAAACTTGGAACTTAAAATTTTTGTTCTTGTTCCAAAATTTATTCAATATTCAAAAAATGTACCTATTTATTCAATAAATGTTCGTCTTTACGGGATAAATTGAGACTTAGAAAGAAAAAAATATCTTGAAAAATGTTACAAATTCAAAAAAATCTTATTTTGGTGAAATGTTCACAAATTCATGGCAAATTATTTAAAATAGTCCCAGAGTGCTCCTTTGCATACATTCATACCAATTTATATACGCATGTGAAAGTACATGTAAGTTGGACGAATGATGGATGGATTAAGCTGGATGAATGATGAATGGATTGGCACGCGACCTAGTTAGAAAAGGACCCTGAATTTCTTTAAATGTAAAAATGTTGCCATTTTTTCAAAAAATGTTTGTGTTGACAAAATTACTTGAGAGTTTAAAAATCATTTTAGAAAATTTACAGATTCTAAAAATATTTTAGTAATATTCACAAATTCTAAATAATGTCCGTGTTTAAAAAATACATATTTTATAAAACCATTCGGGGTGTTCAAATGTATTCCCGTTTTCAATTTTTTTTGAAATTTTTTAAAAATATTCATGTCTTTATAAAAGTTTTAGCTTTTTCAGAAAGATTGTGAATTTTTTAAAATGTTCCCGTTTCATAATTTGTTCGTGTTTTTCCAAAAATGTAAAAAAATTCCAAATAACTGTTCACATTTTTTAAAAATATTTGAGATTTAAAAAATCATGTTTCTAAGAATATTTCGCAATTCATAATAATAATTAGTATTTGAAAAGTTCAAAAAATTAATTTAGAAAATGTTTTAAATCAAACGATGCACTATGTCCTTAAGTATTTGCGCTGGCTATTGGGTAATAAGGTGTGTTTGTTCGAGTGGCTGGCAACACTTGGTCTGGTCTTTGAGGTCCTGAGGTCGATCTTTCAACTCTTCTTTCTTTTGGATTTTTACTCATGCCTTACAAACATAGGTTGTTTCGATGCATGGGTCTTTCACAACCCAAGCAACTTAGCCGGCCCAACTACCTGTGAAATAAGGCAAAATATATTAATAGTCTCACATTGGTCCTTTACATATAGTCGTACCAATTTATATACCTGCGCGAAATTCGGAAACTGCCTTTGGTGACCGAGCTCACTGGAGGCCTCCAGGTTCAAAATCCAAATTTCATTGAAATTCATATTTTTACATTTCAAAAAATTCTAAAAAAAAGTACAGATATACATGAAGGCATAACACACAGGTGTGTAAATTTTCAGGGCAAAATACGTTGAAATGAGAGGTGTGCAAAAAAGTCAAATCTGAGGCTATTTAACACATGATACTATTCATCCTCCCAGGCCATGAATTTGTCTTTTTTGCACAGGTCACATTTCAATGTATTTCATCATGAAATTTTACACACATGTGGGTTACATCCTTACATACACGCATATTTTTTTTAGAATTTTTTGAAACATAAAAGTTTGAATTTGAATTTTTCAAAAATAAAGGCCACCATGGAGCTCGGCCTCCAAAACGTCATTCTCTGCGAAATTGCGTGTAGTAAACTGGATGAAGAATGAAAAATATGGATTCATTACTTCACACGTGGCGAAACCCAAAACCTAAATGTTCGTTCTCGGTGTGCACACAGGGTTATGCTTGCACATATAATTCTCACTAAATATAAGTGCACACCATTTTTTTCTCCCATTGCAATGTGCGGGCATATGTGCTAGTATTTTCTAATTTAAGAAAAAAATAGGATGTTGAACCTCATATTTTATTCCCTCCAACACGTGAGCTTCCCCTTGTCCATATGAGGTGTCCTTCCACTTCTCTCCTTATTCTCTTCCCCAAGCCTAAGGTTGCGTCCAATCTCTCTACTCAAAACAGTCGGCCTAGTCCATTCTATCTTTTCTCCCCACTCCTCCCTAGGTCCCTCCTAGCTGAACCATACCCTCCACCGCCTCCGTGGCAACCCTTTGGTCTAGGGCTTCAGCAAGAATAAAGAGAGACGAGAAGAGGAGAACAAGAAGAAGGCTCCCCTAACATCGCCCTTCACTATATACATGTGCTTCCATCACAAAGGTGTGGTTCTCTATCATTTTTTAGCTCATGCCCTCTGTTGGTAACGGATTCATGGAGTATAGGCATGTGATTAGGAGCCCTATGTGAGGGGACTAAGAGGAAATCGTTGTTGTTGTTGTACCTGGGTATACAGGTCTGAAAATCACATAGTTTTCTCACGATTATTTTTAGTAGTCAAAATTACAGGAGGATGATACAGATTTTTTTGTAGGTCCTGTTCTCATGATCATTTTGAGTGGCTAAACATTTCGATCGGAGTTGTGAAGCTCCTGAGTTGTCCATTTGTTTGCAGTTGTCCTAAATTCAAAGACATCAAAGAATAGTGTTTCCCCATGGGTCTCAGGAACTTTTGTCATTGATCTAAATTTATGTTCTTTTACATTATAGCATGTGTTTCGTGCATAGTCGCTAATACGAAAGGTTTCACTTAATTCCTATAAGCATCTTGTTGGTATGAATCTCCAAAGATAGATACCGGTTATTCTGAATCTGAAAACAGAAGAGAAGTGTTTGCTAGTGATGACTGAGATGACTCCATACTTTGAGTGTGAATAGTTGGAGTTACTTGTAGATAAGTTTCTCATGAATCCATATACATATTATTTGCTTGGTTTCAACCTTCCAACACTAGTACAGAAATGGCTAGCCACAACTTTAGTTGGTAGCACCCCATTCTCAATCAACACCATCACTATATTTTCCAAATAGTGGTGGCGTTGGCATATTTGGTATGACATCACTAAGACCATAGTGGTGGCGTTGGAAAATTGTTGAGCGCCACTTTTATATGGGACCCACAGTTGGTACAAGGTGTCATCAGTGGCGTAGCCAGCCCAATAAATCAGGGTGGTCCACCAATAGAAATATTTACATAAGTTTATTTATTTTCAAAGAAATATATTTTTAATACACTATGGGGAAATTCCAGGGTGGTCCATGGACCACCCTGGCCACCCCCTAGCTACGCCACTGGGTGTCATATAGTGGTGAGGTGGCATAACATGGAACTGCAACACTATTAGGTTGTCTTGCGGTGTGATATGCGTTGCCATATCACTACTATATAGTTTTGTGACATTTTTATAATATTGTAGTTATTGTAATTGCATTGAATCTTTTTCATATTTTTTAGTCTTTTTATAATATCAAGTCTTTTTATTATTTTGTGTCTTCTATTATTTTCATTCTTTTATCATTTTGAAATTTTAAAAAAATTAGTCTTTTATTATTTGAGTCTTTTATAATGTTGATGTTTTCATTCTTTTGAGTCTTTTTATTACTTTGAATATTCTTATTATGTTGAATCTTTCTATTATTTTGAGTCTTTTATTATTTTGAATCTTTTTTATTTTGAACTTTTTATTACTTTGCATCTTTTTATTATTTTGAGTCTTTTATTATTTTGAATCTTTTTAATTTTGAATATTTTTATAAAATTGAGTCTTTTATATTTTCGAGTCTTTTATTATTTGAAACTTTTTATAATTTTGAGTCATTTATTATTTTCAATCTGTTTTGTTATTTTTGAGCCTTTTTACTATTTTGAGTCTTTTTTATTGATTTTTGGGCCTAGCCCAACATTGCTTCCGAGGTCCGGCCTATCCCAATGTTGTCGGGTCAATATATAGGTGGCCGGCCCCTCCCCCACTCAACGCCCCTCTCTCTTGATGCCCTTCCTCGTCGCCTCCCTCTCTGTCAATTCCGTTTTGCCGACGGCTGTCGCCGGCCATTTCCGGCGTCCCCCGGTGTTCTGGTACACTTATAGACCTCCCCCTTTGTCTGCCATACATCTAGACCTCACATGTCACTTCCATTTCTCTGTAGGGTTTTGGCGACGACAACGGTGACGCTTGCAGGTGAACACATGCTCCGATTCTCTGTGAGCATCTCAACAGCTAATATTTTTGGCGGTTCATATTTTTGGCAGCTATAATTAGCTAGGTTTTATGATTCGGAAGCTCTGAATTTTGTACTATTAGAATAACCTTGCGAATTTTGGCAGCTCATAATTAGCTAGGGTTCATGATTTGGTAGCTTTGCCAATTTTGGCGGCTCTGAATTTTGTTGTAGTAGAATTAGCTTGCCAATTTTGGAAGTTCATAATTTTTGGCAGCTCATAATTATCTAGGGTTTATGATTTGCCCATGTGTGCCAAACTTTTAAATGATAGCAAACTAGTGTACATTCTGCTAGATGATTGCAAAACAATGCCAGACTGCAAAATACTGCCAAACTGCTAGTACATTACGCTAGAATGTATACATTGCCCATGTGTGCCAAACTAGTATACCAAACAGTGCCAAAAAATTACTAAATGTGCTCATGTAGATGATTGCAAACTAGTGTCAAAATGTAAGCAGTGTCAAAGCTATTGTCATAACAGTGTCAACTAGTGTGGCATTCTACTAGTAATTTGCCCATCTAGATGATTGCAAAGCAGTATGCCAAAGCTTTGATACTGACAAAACTTTTTTGTTTGCCAAACCTTATATGAACTAGTGTTAAATTTTTTTTGCATTCATAAACTCTAGTTCATATATTCCTTTAGTTGCATTCATATACTCTAGGTCATCCTAGGCATATGTTCTAAAGTGCCAAAAACAGTTCATCCTCTAGTTGATATACTCTAGTTCAACCTCTCATTCATACTCTAATTCATCCTCTAACTCATACACTAGTTCATATACTCCAGTTCATCCTCTAATTGTTATTATTTGTAGTTGGCGCCGATGAGTACCTACAACAGCCACTACAGGTCTTCTTGCAACTTCGCGGCATATGCCGACAGAGGCGAAGGGAGCACCAACCAGGTAAGATTCCAAGCACATCCATGATCATTGCAAACACATGCATATGTCTAACCATTCATGATGATTGCAATTGCACATGCATATCTAAAGATTTCAAACATTTGACTTGGTATGGATACATACCGTATTCGATGCCAGTCAAGGGGAAGGTCTATGATGTGGACATGATCAACCGCCAACTTATACAGTCTCATGAAAGTACCATCAAGGCCCTAAAGGAGGTGAATGATCATACATTTAAAAAGTATCGGTTCATCTGTACGTGGTTAATAATTTTTTTTCTACTTAAAGAAAATGGTCATACATTTTAAAAGGTTCATCTGTATAAAAATGTCTATACTCTTTAATCTAATTTGTGAAATTCAAAAGGAGATGAAAACGAAAAGATAACAAAATACTATGTGTTAAATATGTTTATTTTCACCACGTGATACATGTGGTAAGCAATCCAAACAATTCAAAAAAAAATCTTACAAACTTAATGAATAAAAATAAAAATAAAAATAAAAATGAAACAAAAAAGTAAAAAGAGGTTCAGATCAAACAAAAATATAGGGAAAAGAAAAGCCCGACAGATAAAAAATAGAGAAGTGGAATTACTACATAGGTCGAACTTCTATTCATGGGTGCGTCTGTACATCGGTTACCGCAAGACTGAGCGGGCACTCACCTGAAGTAGATCTTATACGGGCTATATAATTGCATTGCTTCTTTTCCGTTGTAGTTGTCTGCCTCGAGTGGAGCTCCATTGCAGTTTTTAGATATATGGGTCACAATCTCACATATTAAAAAAGTGTTCATGCAAAGTAATAGTTTGTTTGAGATTTTTAAGAAAAAATATTCATACAATTAAGAAATAATCCCTGACATTTTAAACATGTTCACATATTTCAAAAATATGTTCATGAATTTTTTTGAAATGTTCATGCAAATGTAAAAATTTGTTCGCGTAATTTAAAAAAAAATGTTCATACCAGTCATAAAATTGTTCATGGCATTTAAAGGTTGCTCACGCATTAAAAATACCTTCAAATTATTTTCAAGAAATGTTCATCAAATGTAATAAATTTTTCGTGTAACTTTGTTTGGTATGACTCAAACAAATTGTTCATGATCTTTAAAATATGTTCACATGTTTAAAAATGTGCACTTGATTTTCTTTAGAAATATTGGACGTGTTCTTGTTCAGCATGTATTTAAAAATGTTCAACATGAATTTAAATATGTTCAAGATGTATTCCAAATATTTAAAACCATTATTTAAAATATGTTCAACGTGTATCTGAAAATTGTTCAACTTGTGTTCAAGAAATGTTCAACGTGTATGTGAAGAAAGTGATAAACGTTTTTTTGAATTGGAAATTGAAAAGCGAAAGGAGAAGGAAATAGATATAATAGAAAGACAAAATAGTCATTCAAAATGAAATATAAAAAATATTAAAAATTGTAAGAAAACTTCAAAACCGATTAAGAAGAACATAGAAAAAAAAATGGTAGGAAACCTTCCGAAAATTGGAAGGAAGGTTCCTAGAACCATTAGTAAAACTGGAAAAATGGTTGGACTGGCTCCCATAGAGGTGTTTGTGGGCGTGCACTCAGCATTTCTCGCAATAAAAAAGATATAGCACTGGTACCAATTCATCGCCTTATCCGACGAATAGTCCGTAAAACCTGTAGTGGGAGCGCTTGCGCATCGCTCGCTCATGTTGCTTGCGAAAATCACCAAAGTTTTCTCCTGACGAAAAAAAGACAGCTCTAGCTTGGTAAAAGAGTCAGCCACTATTTCATTTGACAAATCTTGAAATGTTTGTGAAATAAAAATATCACGAATTATAAAATATGTTCATGAATTTTAAAAATACTTATTTATTTTAAAAAGTGGTCTACAATTTTTTTTAAAGACATGAATCAAAAAGATATTCATCAATATTTTTAAAAAATGGGCACCGATGATAGAAAAAGAACCAGCAAAGAAGGCATTACTACTTTATGTCCACAAAACAATACAAAATGTGCAAGTTTACGTACATCCAAACGCTTCAGAACTCATTTCATGTTGCAGTCATAAAATTGGATAGTACACTTTGGATGAAAAAAGAATCAGTTCCAAAACAGGTAGCAAATCATTATGTTGAACAAAGAAAACGCCAACTAGTTCTCCAAATAATATAGGGAGTGCCTAGAACTCATTTAGATGAGATATAATTTGGTCTCATTCACCTTGAAAACAAAAACAGATACAACCCACGTCAGTACACACGCATCTTATAGCATCACATCCAATGGCTATAAAAGGTGAATGAGACCAAATTATATCTCATCTAGATGAGTTTTAGCAAAACTGAATAATATATATTGCTCTGTCCTTTTTCTTTCTCCGAAACAGTTCCTCATGCAGCCACGAAGCAAGGTTGACCAATCATTGTGACACACTTCCTAATGTAGACGATATATGTTTGGTGTACTCTGTTTTGACGTTCTTCAGCCTTAAGACTACATCGCTCATAGTTATCCTATCTTCAGGTGAGTCACTGGAGCAGAGCAAACCAACCTCTAGTATTGGCACAAGAAAGCTAATGTCCATGTCAAGGCATTGCAGTACCCGTCTATCTATGGCATGGACAAGTTGGTCTGCCTGAAACAATTGATGAACCCATCGTCTAAGGCTCAGTTCTCCAACAAATATAGCATCCGTTGGCCTCTTGCCAGTAAAGACTTCAAGGAGCATGATTCCGTAGCTGAACACATCGCTCTTTCGTGAAGCTTTTCCGTATGACCCATACTCTGTGCAAAAAGAAGGAAGGATAAATGCACATTCCAACATAAGTTGCCAATATTAGTTAATTGGTGGCTTAACAACAAATTGATACATTGAGCAAGATAATAAGTACTTCCTCCGTCCCATAATGTAAGACGTTTTTTGACACTATACTAGTGTCAAAAAAACGTCTTACATTATGGGACGGAGGGAGTACTAAGTACCTGGTGACATGTACCCAATAGTGCCATGCATGTTAATGGAGAACACAGAGTTATCATCAGCTTGTAGTAGTCTTGCAATGCCAAAATCTGCCACATGCGCCATCATGTCCTCGTCAAATAACACATTGCTTGGCTTCAAGTCGCAGTGCAAGACGATTTCCTGGTAACCATGGTGTAGATATTCCATTGCCATTGACACCTCAAGCATAACGCACAGTCTCTCACGGAACCCGAATTGTGTTTCGCCCTGTTGTGAGCAGTGAAGCAATGTCTCTAAATTGCCATTTGGCATGTATTGTAGCACCAACGCTCTGAAATTCATGTTAGAACATGTGGTGATTATCCGTATCAAGTTGCGATGCCGCGCCATGCGGAGCACACGACACTCGGCCTCGAAGCTTCTAATGGCACACGTGGACCGCATGTCAAGAACCTTTATTGCAACCGTCAAACCATCGCTCAGTTGTCCCTTGAATACCTTTCCGTGGCCTCCATATCCCAACATGTAATCTTCACTGAAATTACCAGTGGCACGAACAAGCTCTAGGTGTGAGACTAACTGATGGCTTGCTGGAGCTGTCAGGTCATTGGAAGATTTGGTCTTGCCGTTGTTGACTTTATTTCTCCACGATATGCAGTACAATAAAATTACAATAATGACAAAAGCTAGCGTGACAGCTGAGAGTAGGATTATTAGAAGGTTGTACTTATTACTGGAAGTGGTACTTACTACTGAAGCACTACCTTGGGGTTTCAAAAATGGTTGGCATGGAGGCAGAGGGAAGCCGCACAAGCCAGAGTTGTTTGCATATTGGCTCTCCGGGAAAGTGGCAAGGGATCCCATCTCCGGTATTGGTCCATTCAGCCTATTGTATGATAGATCAATCTCCGACAATGATAGCAAAGAAAATGAACTGGGGATTGGGCCTTCCAACTTGTTGTGTGACAGGTCAAGCATACCTAAATTCTTGGAACCTGCAAGCTCTGCTGGGATGGCACCAGAAAGTCGATTTTGCCGAAGATTCATGATCGCTAGATAGTTCATCTTACCAAGTTCCTTGGGGATCTCGGAGTCAAGCTTGTTAAAGGACAGGTCCAAGAATATAATGGAGCCATTGCTTTTCAAAGTATGCTCTCCGCTATCCAGGATGTATACCCGTGTGAAGTTGCACGTATTCTTGCTAGCCATCCGGTTTAGTTGCTCCAAACGGACGCCGCCGATCTCAAGCAGGCTCCCCGCGCCGCGACATTTGCTGCTCTGCTCGTCGTTGCGCAAGTATATATGTGGCCGCACTATCATGAAGCCGATAGCCACCTTCCCGGACTGCCTCGCCAGCTCCGGTGGTATCGATCCGCTTAGCTGGTTGTCGTTCAGATCGAGCCAAATTAAACTCTTGCAGTCTCCTAGCTCCGGCGGTATACGCCCTGAGAAGGAGTTGTTGTTGAGCTTCAAGATTGCAAGGTTGTCTAGCCGCCCCAGCCAAGCCGGCACCGACCCAGAGAGCCGGTTGCTCCCGAGCGCTATCCATTTCAGATTCCTGCAGTTCATCAATTCCGACGGGATGCTGCCAGTGAGCGTGTTGTACTCGAGGATGAGGTGCTCGAGTCCGAGAGCACCACCGAGCGACACTGGAATCTCACCCTCCAATTTGTTCTCCCACAGGATGAGGTCACGGAGACGAGCAAGGCTGCCGACGGATGTGGGGATGGAGCCATTGATGTAGTTGAGACTGAGGTCTAAAGACTCGAGGCTTTCACAGTTGGAGATCGTCGCCGGGATGCCGCCGGTAAAGTAGTTGTTCTGCAGGTAGAGCACCTCGAGCTTGGACTTGGAGCCGGTGTTGGGGCAGAGTGAGGATGGTATAGCGCCGGAGAGCTCGTTCGAGCTGAAGTCCAGCATCCTCAGATTGGCAAGCCGACCTAGAGAGTCAGGCATGGAGCCATGGAAGTGGTTGAGTGATAGAGTGAGCCACGAGAGCCGTGGGAGCTCAGCGAGTTCGTCGCCAGGGAGCTCACCAGAGAAGTTGTTGTTCGACAGGTTGAGGTAGGAGAGCGACGCGAGCAGCGTGATGTCCGGCGGAAAAGCGCCCTTCAAGTGGTTGCTGGAGAGGTTGAGCGAAACAAGAGCAGTGCAGCCGGACAAGACCCCGGGCAGCACCTCGCCGGAGATTAAATTTCCGGATAGATCAAGTGACTCCATCCTGGAGCAGTTGGTGAACGCCGGGACCTGGAGTGGCCCGGAGATCGAGTTCCAGGCAAGGTTCAGCCGGCGGACTCCCCCCATCCAGCTGAGATCACCGTCGCCGGTGATGTTGTTGTCCGACAGGTCTAGAACATCCAGGCGGGCAAAAATGTCCCCGCCACCTCCCTTCGCGTTGCCACCGCCAACGAGTGCGTTACCCGAAAGGTTCAGCTCCCTCAGCCCGTCGCACGCGCCAGCGAGCGCGCGGACGTCGGCGACGGATCCACCCAGCATGCCGTTCCCGGACAGGTCCAGCTGTGCCAGCCTCTGGCTGCACCACCACCCTCCGGGGCCGCTGCCACTTGCGAGCGAGCCGCTGATGTTGGCGCCTCGCAATCTGAGGACCTCGAGACCACCCAGCCGCAGCAGTGTGCCGGCGACGGTATGGAAATCGACGTCAAGTGGGACACCCGAGAGGGACAGCGACACGAGCCTCTTCCCTCCCCTGACGCACGCGGCACCAGGGAAACTGCACGCGCCGTCGCCACGGGTCCACCCCCCCAGCTCCCCGTGGTTCCGTACCGCCGCCTTGAACCGCTCCAGCAGCTGCTCGTCGACGCCGTCGTCGGCGGCCACCAACACCGGATCATTGACAAGCAGCAGTAGCAGCACCGCCAGTGCCAGGCACAGAGCAGTACCCATGGTGGCGCCGACGCCCAGTGCTCAGCTATGAGAATGTTTAAAGCAGCTCTTTTGGGTTTCTGGACTGGATGAGCTGCACTGAGTGAACACTTGTAGCAAGCAGTGCTAGTAGGTATGATCGTTAGTTCGCCGGTGGGTGGCTCGTCGTGTTCTAGCTAGGGAGAATTCGTACGTATATATGCGCCATGCTCTGTAAAATCGATCTTTTCCTGCCTGATGTACGTAGGTGGTCCTGTATGTGGTGCCGAATTTTGCTGGTCCTCAAAAGTCGACGTCGTCAATCGAATTAGTGCAGATCATCGTGTATCATGTATACAAATTGAGTTGCTTCCTTGAAAAAGGACACGTACGCGTTGATGAAAAATGATTATCTATACGTGTGTGGATCCGGTATACGACGTGTTGGGAGATTGGTGCACCCATTTTTCATGATATGCACGTGAAACATATGATGCTCTCTAAAACAAGATGATTCCTCAAGGAATTCGATAAATATCTGAGGGTACGATCTTCTTCTATTGTTACACTGTAAAACCTTGTCACTACAGCAGAATTGTTCATGGTCGTCGTTGGACCAAAAGTCACTTAGTACGGGACCTCTCTAAACGCTCCATGGTTCTTAGACTGCTCGTCAGCAGTAATTTGTGTCGAATAATGAAAGAAAAAACTCGGTTCGATATGGTTTGAACGCTAAGTTGCAAGCCATGCTAATGCAAGCTTTATGCTGAAATGTTTTATGCTTCTCTTATAGACCAATATTTCTACTAGCATTCTTTCCGCAAAAAAATAAAAAAGTTGTAGCATTCTCTTCCTGCCAAACGCCGCCATCCGTATGCTGACACCAAACATGCGACGGCTGCGCCATTGGAGGCAGCTACGCAGGCGAGTTTCCCTCCATTGGAGTTTCCCGCGTGCCCTGTTCCCACATTCGAGCTTTCGCCCCATTGCCTGTCGTCTATTCATCTATGAAGGCAACAACACTTCTACTAGCGATGACCACCACTCCTCCCCCTTAGCCTCAGCATCGCCCCTCTCCAGTGGCGCGCTCAAAGTAGACCACCTGCGCTATAATGCCCTGAGTGAACTCTTGTAGCAGTAGCACGTAGTAGGTACTACAGTATTATTGTTAGTGCCGCCGGTGGGTACCTCGTCGTGTTCTTAGAGAGGAGAATTCGCACATATGCATCATGATGCGTTACTGGTCCTGTACGTGGTGTCGAATTCGCTGGTCCCTCAAAAGTGGGCGTCGTCAATTAATCACATTAGCGCAGATCTATATACGCGATGACATATCTTGGAATCTTGACGATTATGATCGTGTATCATGCATGTATGTCTTGAATCAAAAGCACTCTCACACGCATTGCTTTGTACAAAAGCTAGCTCGTTCTCTGTGGGAACCAGCATGCAGGAATTTAAAATCTGGGCACCGTACATGTATCCTTGCTCAACACCTCGATGAAGCACAGGCAGTTCACACAAAACCAAATAAGTTCTAAATTAGTTTATCAAATTCTTCGAATGTCTTTCGCCAGAATATTTTTTACGCTTCTCTATTAGACCAACGCTCACATACATTCACACCAACGCTCACATACACGCACACCTATGACTGCACACACATCTTACCGTTATGAGCAGATCATTCTCACACTGAAAGAACAATGCCGAATAACTAGAATAAATCCTGGAAATTTTGAACATCGTGGCAAGTTTAGGATTTGAACCCGAAAAGACAAATTCCTCCACAATGGAGTTCACAGTCGCTTTGTGTTTGATAGTACCATGATAGGCAATCACATGATGCTGACAAAGAAACGATGCATAGCCAACGATTAAAAGGGCAGTATACGTTCTTGAAAAAGTAGTTTGGTGGGTGGGGGGAGAGGGGGTATCTCTTATGGAAGGAAATGATAGGTGTAATTGGGCTATCATAGTTGTCCAACCCACTAATTTCAGTATTACAATATAATGTAGTGGTATACCCAAAAACGGGGACTTGATTTGTAGGAGGTGTACACTAACCCCTAAAGATTTACATGATGGAATGTGTCTATGTACCCTTACAGGGGAAGGGGAAGGTGAACGAGGTAATGATCGACCTTATTTAACATATTGGCTCCAAGGCATGGGGAGAGTGCCTCCAGTGCACCTTTTTTAAAATGTCTAGAAATGGTTAAAATTATGAAGAAAAAATGCACACTAATGATACATGCATCTATCATATAAAAAGAATCATAATCCAAACCCAGTATGAAGTTTGAGACACTAAAAGGACAAATTTGATGTTTAATAATGTCCTTGTGATGAATTCATAGCCCAATTCAAACTAACTTTGTCCCCCTTTTTCTAGGGATGTATTCTCAATTTGGATTTGAAATTTTGTAGCTTGATGGATATATATTGTGCCTTTGCTAATACCAATCAGTATTCTCATACACGGTGAGGCCTTTGTTCTTTATCATCCGAGGTAATGTCAGGTTTGGGGGTACTCTTGGCTCTCAGATTTCTCTTGCATTTTGGCCCGTCTTCGAGTCATCATGTAATATTTAACTTTTACTAATGAAGGGTGTGGTATATCCGCATGATGAGAAGATGCAGGAGTCCTCACGTATACATCACAGTCGGAAAATTGTCTCTATGTAACCAAATCACAGTTCAGTTGTGCATAATTGTAACTACGCATGATGAGACATTATTTTGATTTTTGTTTGCCAAAATATTTATTTATTTTCTTTTATTAAGTAATCAGTTAATGTTATTTCTTTGTACTGCAAGGTTGTTTCTCAAATAACTTCTTTTTACATAACTCCTTTTATAAAACAATCTCCAAAAGAATTCTCTTAAACAATTTACCACATTAGGTAACATATTTCGTAAATTCGTGCTTGTCTTAACAAACTATATTCACAGAATTCTAGACAAGTATATACCTTTCTTCACCGTCCACATCCACATATAATGATCTTATCCGCAAAAAAAAACCCAATATGTATTCATTTATCTATATCAAACTATTTTACTTACTTAGAACTTATTACATAAACATAATATCTTTTTTTGCGGGGTCATAAACATAATATCTTATCTGTACCATTTTATGTTATACTTGGTGCAATTTTGATAAAATACAGTGCTAAACTATAAGAATTTTTTACATATACTGGTGCTAATACACTTGTGCTAAATTGGAATTGTCCTTTGCAGAAGAAAAAAAATCACTCTCCTTAAAAACTTGATTAAAATGTTCTTAAAAGAACACATTAAAATGTGTCTTCCATAGATCCAAGCAAATAATCAACACAATAGATTCCTTTGTGGATTGGGATGTATTATTAGATGCATTATAGTCTATTTTTATGCGTTTGTATGTATGTTACGATTATTATTTATCTTGATTGAAAGGGATCTAGAGCTTATGTGTCTAACACATATCTTGTTATATATTTACTGAGTGTATCATTGTTTATTTGAGATGTAAACAAGTAAAAACAACTAGAGTGGATAAGATGCCCACAAGTATTGTGAGATCATTGGACAAGCTCATTTCTTGGTTCCGCATGGGAAAATATATCTTCCATGATCTAACAATTAGTTTCCAAGACATGTGCTTCATATTTTGATAAAAAAAATTGTAACAAACTTACATTCCAATTTGGAACACTAGATAGCTAGTTTTGTACATGGTTTTGCGAAGCTGGGCCTTGGATAAACGAGCATAAGGACCAACTATATTGGCTGAGCTTTATACTATGTCTTCAAGTACCTTTAAGTATTACTTCTCACCTCTAGGAAATGGTCTTTCCATGGGGGAGATGATATGTATTGCCTCAGTCACTCTTGCTGAAGCCTTGTGTCGCTCCCTACAAGGGTCCGGCTTAGCGTGCCAAGGCAGCCATGAGCGAGCGCACGCCCGGTTGTTTTCCATTGTTTTTTTTTCTGATTCTTTACACTTTGTTTTCTGTACTGCGTTGGTTTTATTTAAATTTTAAAAAGAAATAATAATTCAAAAGTATTTTTTTATTCATAAAATGTCAATGAACTTAAAGAATGTTAACAAATTCAAAACAGTATTCATGAATTCAAAGCAAATTTGGAAGAAAAAGACACAACTTTAAAAAATTTCACAAATTCAAAAAAGTGTGTGAAATTGACAATATTTCATGAATTCAAAAAATATTCATGAATTTGAAAAAAAATCATAAATTTGAAAAGTTGTGAATTTGAAAAATATTCGTAAATAAGAAAACAATTTTGAAGTCAAAATATATTAATTAATTTTAAAAAATGTTCATGATTTTGAAAAATGGATATGAATTATCCGCTGGACTTGAGCTTAGTTGGTGAGGATGCCACACGTGTTCAATCCAATGTTGTTGGTGTACAGAAGCATCGTGTGGATGATTCATGACACTCACTACATGAAAGTATTCTTAACAAAGTGGTGTAAAAATCATGGTTGTTATTGAGACAATTGGCTTCAGTTTCTCCGTTACTGATTCAATTTTGAGATAATTCTTCTGTTCCAAGTGATGGTCTCACTACTAGGGAAAACCGTAGTAGTAGCGGAGTGTGAGGGGGAGAGTGAGGACGCGCGCGGGCCGGTTGGATAAGGTGCCCTTAGTAGTAGCGCTGGTTGGGGGAAAGGGCTACTACTAAGTATAATAGCAGTAGCGCTTTTTACGTATGGGCGCTACTAGTATACCTAGCCTACCGGCAACGGTCTGGCAATTATAGCAGTAGCGGGTTTTATAACTACAGCGCTACTGCTATGTGCATAGTAGCAGTGCTCTTTCTTCCCAAGCGCTACTGCTATTTAGTAGCAGCGCTGCCTTCTAAACAGCACTACTGGTAAGCTCCTGTGTATATGGTTTTTCCTAGTAGTGTCTATTCTTTTTCTTTCATAATGTACTTTGGTTCAATGTTGTAGTTGCTGAGTATTTTTGTACTCACTCTTGCTGGTTTTCCAGGTACACAAGCTAGCGGCATGCATGGGTGGGAGTAGCACACCTCATTGAGCACTTCGCAACTACATTACTTAATACATAGCTACATATATCAACTCTATACTATCATTTTGAGATTTTTGCATGGTTGCCTGGGCCCTTTGATGCTTTGGTCTTGATACCTTATGACTTGGAATCTTTATGTGTGATTTGAACTACGTGTATGGTTATATTTGTTATATCGTTGCTATATATGAAATACTGTGCTATGCTTCTTGCTGATGTTCCTGAAAACAAAGGAGATGCTGGCAAACGTTTATACTGCTTCCCAGACTTGTGTCAAATATATTAGTGTGATAGCCTGATGACCCACAAGTATAGGGGATCAATCGTAGTCCTTTCAATAAGTAAGAGTGTCAAACCCAATGAGCAGCAGAAGGAAATGACAAGCGGTTTTCAGTAACGTATTGTCTGCAAGCACTGAAATTATAAGTAGCGAGTAATTTGATAGCAAGATAATCGGTAACGAGCAAGTAACGATAGTAGTAATAAAAGTGCAGCAAGGTAGCCCAATCCTTTTGAGACAAAGGACAGGCCAAAACGGTTTCTTATAATAAGCAAAGTGTTCTTGAGGATACACGGAAATTTTATCTAGTCACTTTCATCATGTTGGTTTGATTTGTGTTCACTACTTTGATAATTTGATATGTAGGTGGATCGGTGCTTAGGTGTTGTTCTTACTTGAACAAACCTCCTGCTTATGATTAACCCCCTCGCCAGCATTCGCAACTATGAGAAAAGTATTAAGAATAAATTCTAACCATAGCATTAAACTTTTGGATCCAATCGGTCCCATACGGAATAGCGCATAAACTAGGGTTTAAGCTTCTGTCACTCTCGCAACCCATCATCTAATAACGACTCCACAATGCATTCCCTTAGGGCCAAATATGGTGAAGTGCCATGTAGTCGATGTTCACATGACACCACTAAGGGAATCACAACATACATACTACCAAAATATCGAACACATATCACGTTCACATGATTACTTGCAACAAGATTTCTCCCGTGACGTCAAGAACAAAAGTAACTACTCACAAATGATAATCATGCTCAAGATCAGAGGGGTATTAAATAACATAATGGATCTGAACATATAATCTTCCACCCAATTAACCATATAGTAATCAACTACAAGATGTAATCAACACTACTAGTCACCCACAAGTACCAACCTATAGTTCCGGTACAAAGATTGAAAACAAGAGATGAACTAGGGTTTGAGAGGAGATGGTGTTGTTGAAGATGTTGATGAAGATTGCCCTCCCCAAGATGGGAGAGTTGTTGGTGATGATGATGACGATGATTTCCCCCTCCGGGAGGCAAGTTCCCCCGGTGGAATCGCTCCGCCGGAGGGCAAAAGTGCTCCTGCCCAAGTTCCGCCTCGAGACGGCGGCGCTCTGTCCCTAAAGTCCTATCCTTATTTTTTCTAGGTCAAAGTGACTTATATACCAGAAGATGGGCACCGGAGGTGGGCTGGGCTAACCGCAACCCACCAGGGCGCGCCTGGGGGGCCTGGCGTGCCCTGGTGTCTTGTGCTCACCAGGTGGCCCCCGTCCGGTAGTTATTTGCTCCAGTATTCCTTATTTATTCCATAAAAATTCCTCGTGAAGTTTCAGATCATTTGGAGTTGTGCAGAATAGGTAGCCTGACGTAGCTTTTTCAGGTCCAGATTTCCAGCTGCCAGTATTCTCCCTCTTTGTGTGAACCTTGCATATTATGAGAGAAAAGGCATTAGAATTACTCCAAAAAGCATTATTATGCATAAAACATTATAAATAACAGTAGGTAAACATGATGCAAAATGGACGTATCAACTCCCCCAAGCTTAGGCCTCGCTTGTCCTCAAGCGAAAACCGAAATCGAAAAACATGTCCACATGCTTAGAGAGAGAGGTGTCGATAAAAACAAAATACGGACATAGAAGCATCATGTAAATTATTATAACAGCAACAAACTTAAACATAGAACTTTTATCATAGAACTTTAATCATAGACTTCTCATGAATAAATAACAATTCATCACAACATCAAAGTATAAAGCATAAACTCTATTGAAAACCAAAAACTATGTTCTCAGTCAACTTTGCAACTACAATTCATCATCTTTTCAGGAAGGGTCACGTATCGGAGCCTTTAGGCAAGTCCACATACTCAACCATCATATAGTCTTCTATGATTGCTAACACTCACCGCATACACATGAGAAAAACGTTCCAACCGGACACATAGAAAGATAGGGGCTTATGATTTCGCCTCCCAACATATTCACCTCAAGGGTGATGTCAACAATAATAACTCATGCTACCCATATCCAACTGGATATATATGTGCCTAGATCTTTCCTCACCACATGATGCTTGCCAAAAGAGAAAAATATAAAGGAAAAGAGAGAAAAACTTTGACTCTTGCATGAAAGTAAATACATAGAAGTAAAAGATAGGCCCTTCGCAGAGGGAAGCAGAGGTTGCCATGCGCTTTTTGTTTGTATGCTCAATCCCTTAGTGCAAAAGAAAGTCACGTTATATTGCCCCTTATGATAGCAACCTTTATTATGCTGTCTGTCGCTTTTATTCTTTGCCATCACAAGTTCGTACAACGCTCAATTTTCTCTTACACTAAATGATCTAACACTTTTAGAAGCAATTTTTATTGCCTTATTGCATCGATGATAACTTACTTGAAGGATCTTACTCAATCCTTAGGTAGGTATGGTGGACTCTTGTAAATAAGATTTGAGTTTAAGGGTTTTTGGGTGCACAAGTAGTATCTCTAGTTGGTGCGGAATTTTTGGCTAGCAAAGATGGGGGGCAAGCACCACATGTTAAACGATCTATGACAATATAACTTCTATGTGAATATGAACAAACATAAATCATTACGTTGTCTTCCTTGTCCAACGTAAAAAAAATTGGCATGTAATATTTTGATGGGGGCTCACAATCACAAAAGATGTCCAAGATAGTGTATTTGCATGTGAATCTTTTCTTCCCTTATTAATTCTTTCATGAATTGCATCATTGACCAATGCTATGTTTATCTCCAATAAAATTTTCTACTTATACTTTTCCTTATGTGATGTCATTACTTACCATAAGATTAGCATATGATTTTTTATTATTTATTTCCTTTCTTTTTATTGAGCATGAAAGTAAAGAAAACAAAAACTCAAATTAAAATTTATTATATATCTCGCACATGATTACAAGGATAGATCACTAAGCAAACACTCGAAAAGAAAGGATCGAACTAAACTTTTATTCATCTAAAGCAAAGGATGATTATGGATCGAACTAAGATAAGTAAAAGCTGAAGGAAATATGCCCTAGAGGCAATAATAAAGTTGTTATTTATATTTCCTTATATCATGATAAATGTTTATTATTCATGCTAGAATTGTATTAACCGGAAACTTAGTACATGTGTGAATACATAGACAAACAGAGTGTCACTAGTATGCCTCTACTTGACTAGCTCGTTGAATCAAAGATGGTTAAGTTTCCTAGTCATAGACATGAGTTGTGATTCGATTAACGGGATCACATCATTAGATAATGATGTGATTGACTTGACCCATTCCGTTAGCTTAGCACTTGATCGTTTAGTTTGTTGCTATTGCTTTCTGCATGACTTATACATGTTCCTATGACTATGAGATTATGCAACTCCTGAATACCGGAGGAACACTTAGTGTGCTATCAAACGTCACAACGTAACTGGGTGATTATAAAGATGCTCTACAGGTGTCTCCGATGGTGTTTGTTGATTTGGCATAGATCGAGATTAGGATTTGTCACTCCGATTATCGGAGAGGTATCTCTGGGTCCTCTCGGTAATGCACATCACTATAAGCCTTGCAAGCAATGCGACTAATGAGTTAGTTACGAGATGATGCATTACGGAACGAGTAAAGAGACTTGCCGGTAACGAGATTTTACTAGGTATTGAGATACCGACGATCGAATCTCGGGCAAGTAACATACTGATGACAAAGGGAACACGTATGTTGTTGTGCGGTTTGACCGATAAAGATCTTCGTAGAATATGTAGGAACCAATATGAGCATCCACGTTCCTCTGTTGGTTATTGATCGGAGATGAGTCTCGGTCATGTCTACATAGTTCTCGAACCCGTAGGGTCCGCACGCTTAACGTTCGATGACGACCGGTATTATGAGTTTATGTGTTTTGATGTACCGAAGGTTGTTCGGAGTCCCGGATGTGATCACAGACATGACGAGGAGTTTCGAAATGGTCGAGACATAAAGATTGACATATTGGACGACTATGTTCGGACATCGGAAGTGTTCCGGAGAAGTTTCAGATAAAACCGGAGTGCCGGAGGGTTATCGGAAACCCCGGGGGAACTAATGGGCCTCGATGGGCCTTAGTGGAGAGAGAGAGGGTCGGCCAAGGCAGGCCGCGCGCCCCCTCCCCCTTGAGTCCGAATTGGACTAGGAAGGGGGGCGGCACCCCCCTTTCCTTCTCCCTCTCCCTCTCCTTCCTCCCCCTCTCTCCCTTTTGGTGGAAATCTACTAGGACTTGGAGTCCTAGTAGGATTCCCCTCTTGGGGGCGCGCCAAGGAGGGCCGACCGGCCTCCCCCCTTGCTCCTTTATATACGGGGGCAGGGGGGCACCCCAAGACACACAAGTTGATTGTTTAGCCGTGTGCGGTGCCCCCCTCCACAGATTTCCACCTCGATCATATCGTTGCAGTGCTTAGGCGAAGCCCTGCGTCGGTAACTTCATCATCACCGTCATCACGCCGTCGTGCTGACGGAACTCTCCCTCGACCTCAGCTGGATCTAGAGTTCGTGGGAAGTCACCGAGCTGAACGTGTGCAGATCGCGGAGGTGCCGTACTTTCCGTGCTAGGATCGGTCGGATCGTGAAGACGTACGACTACATCAACCGCGTTGTCATAACGCTTCCGCTTTCGGTCTACGAGGGTACGTGGACATCACTCTCCCCTCTATCGGTCATCACGCTTGCGTTCCCCAACAGTGGCATCCGAGCCAGGTCTATGCGTAGATGTTATATGCACGAGTAGAACACAAAGAGTTGTGGGCGATAATAGTCATACTGCTTACCAGCATGTCATACTTTGATTCGACGGTATTGTTGGATGAAGCGGGCCCGGACCAACATTACGCGTACGCTTACGCGAGACTGGTTCTACCGACGTGCTTTGCACACAGGTGGCTGGCGGGTGTCAGTTTCTCCAACTTTAGTTGAATCGAGTGTGGCTACGCCCGGTCCTTGTTGAATGTTAAAACAGCACACTTGACGAAAAATCGTTGTGGTTTTGATGCGTAAGTAAGAACGGTTCTTGCTCAGCTCGTAGCAGCCACGTAAAACTTGCAACAACAAAGTAGAGGACGTCTAACTTGTTTTTGCAGGGCATGTTGTGATGTGATATGGTCAAGACATGATGCTAAATTTTATTGTATGAGATGATCATGTTTTGTAACAGAGTTATCGGCAACTGGCAGGAGCCATATGGTTGTCGCTTTATTGTATGCAATGCAATCGCCCTGTAATTGTCTTTACTTTATCACTAAGCGGCAACGATAGTCGTAGAAGAAATAGTTGGCGAGACGACAACGATGCTATGATGGAGATCAAGGTGTCACGCCGGTGACGATGGTGATCATGACGGTGCTTTGGAGATGGAGATCAAAGGCACAAGATGATGATGGCCATATCATATCACTTATATTTATTGCATGTGATGTTTATCCTTTATGCATCTTATTTTGCTTAGTTCAGCGGTATAATTATAAGATGATCTCTCACTAAATTTCAAGATACAACTGTTCTCCCTGAGTATGCACCGTTGCAAAAGTTCGTCGTGCCGAGACACCACGTGATGATCGGGTGTGATAAGCTCTACGTTCACATACAATGGGTGCAAGCCAGCTTTGCACACGTAGAATACTCGGGTTAAACTTGACGAGCCTAGCATATGCAGATATGGCCTCGGAACATTGAGACCGAAAGGTCGAGCGTGAATCATATAGTAGATATAATCAACATAGTGATGTTCACCATTGAAAACTACTCCATCTCACGTGATGATCGGACATGGTTTAGTTGATTTGGATCACGTGATCACTTAGATTATTAGAGGGATGTCTATCTAAGTGGGAGTTCTTAAGTAATATGATTAATTGAACTTTAATTTATCATGAACTTAGTACCTGATAGTATTTTGCATGTCTATGTTGTTGTAGATCAATGGCCCGTGCTACTGTTCCTTTGAATTTTAATGCGTTCCTAGAGAAAGCTAAGTTGAAAGATGATGGTAGCAACTACACGGATTGGGTCCGTAACTTGAGGATTATCCTCATTGCTGCACAGAAGAATTACGTCCTGGAAGCACCGCTAGGTGCAAGACCCGCTGCAGGAGCAACGCCGGACGTTGTGAACGCCTGGCAGAGCAAAGCTGATGACTACTCGATAGTTCAGTGTGCCATGCTTTACGGCTTAGAACCGGGACTTCAATGACGTTTTGAACGTCATGGAGCATATGAGATGTTCCAGGAGTTGAAGTAAATATTTCAAGCAAATGCCCGGATTGAGAGATATGAAGTCTCCAATAAGTTCTATAGCTGTAAAATGGAGGAGAATAGTTCTGTCAGTGAACATATACTCAAAATGTCTGGGTATCATAATCACTTGACTCAGCTGGGAGTTAATCTTCCGGTTGATAGTGTCATTGACAGAGTTCTTCAATCACTGACACCAAGCTACAAAATCTTCGTGATGAACTATAACATGCAAGGGATGGATAAGACGATTCCCGAGCTCTTCGCAATGCTAAAGGTTGCGGAGGTAGAAATCAAGAAGGAGCATCAAGTGTTGATGGTCAACAAGACCACCAGTTTCAAGAAAAAGGGTAAAGGGAGGAAGGGGAACTTCAAGAAGAACGGCAAGCAAGTTGTTGCTCAAGTGAAGAAGCCCAAGTCTGGACCTAAGCCTGAGACTGAGTGCTTCTACTGCAAAGGAACTGGTCACTGGAAGTGGAATTGCCCCAAGTATTTGGCGGATAAGAAGGATGGCAAGGTGAACAAAGGTATATATTATATCCATGTTATTGATGTGTACCTTACTAATGCTCGCAGTAGTGCCTGGGTATTTGATACTGGTTCTGTTGCCAATATTTGCAACTCGAAACAGGGACTACAGATTAAGCGAAGATTGGCTAAGGACGAGGTGACGATGCGCATGGGAAATGGTTCCAAAGTCGATGTGATCGCCGTCGGCACGCTACCTCTACATCTACCTTCGGGATTAGTTTTAGAGCTGAATAATTGTTATTTGGTGCCAGCGTTAAGCATGAACATTATATCTGGATCTTGTTTGATGCGATACGGTTATTCATTTAAATCCGAGAATAATGGTTGTTCTATTTATATGAGTAATATCTTTTATGGTCATGCACCCTTGAAGAGTGGTCTATTTTTGTTGAATCTCGATAGTAGTGACACACATATTCATAATATTGAAGCCAAAAGATGCAGAGTTGATAATGATAGTGCAACTTATTTGTGGCACTGCCGTTTGGGTCATATTGGTGTAAAGCGCATGAAGAAACTCCATACTGATGGACTTTTGGAATCACTTGATTATGAATCACTTGGTACTTGCGAACCATGCCTCATGGGCAAGATGACTAAAACTCCGTTCTACGGAACAATATGGAGCGAGCAACAGATTTATTGGAAATCATACATACTGATGTATGTGGTCCGATGAATATTGAGGCTCGCGGCGGGTATCGTTATTTTCTGACCTTCACAGATGATTTGAGAAGATATGGGTATATCTACTTGATGAAACATAAGTCTGAAACATTTGAAAAGTTCAAATAATTTCAGAGTGAAGTGGAAAATCATCGTAACAAGAAAATAAAGTTTCTACGATATGATCGTGGAGGAGAATATTTGAGTTACGAGTTTGGTCTTCATTTGAAACAATGCGGAATAGTTTCGCAACTCACGCCACCCGGAACACCACAGCGTAATGGTGTGTCCGAACGTCGTAACCGTCTTTATTAGATATGGCGCGATCTATGATGTCTATTACTGATTTACCGCTATCATTTTGGGGTTATGCTTTAGAGACGGCCGCATTCACGTTAAATAGGGCACCATCTAAATCCGTTGAGACGACACCTTATGAACTGTGGTTTGGCAAGAAACCCAAACTGTCGTTTCTTAAAGTTTGGGGCTGCGATGCTTATGTGAAAAAGCTTCAACGTGATAAGCTCGAACCCAAATCAGAGAAATGTGTCTTCATAGGATAGCCAAAGGAGACTATTGGGTACACCTTCTATCACAGATCCGAAGGCAAGACATTCGTTGCTAAGAATGGATCCTTTCTAGAGAAGGAGTTTCTCTTGAAAGAAGTGAGTGGGAGGAAAGTAGAACTTGATGAGGTAACTGTACCTACTCCCTTATTGGAAAGTAGTTCATCACAGAAATCAGTTCCTGTGACTACTACACCAATTAGTGAGGAAGCTAATGATGATGATCATGTAACTTCAGATCAAGTTACTACTGAACCTCGTGGGTCAACCAGAGTAAGATCCGCACCAGAGTGGTACGGTAATCCGGTTCTGGAGGTCATGTTACTTGACCATGACGAATCTACGAACTATGAGGAAGCGATGATGAGCCCAAATTCCGCGAAATGGCTTGAGGCCATGAAATATGAGATGGGATCCATGTATGAGAACAAAGTGTGGACTTTGGTTGACTTGCCCGATGATCGGCAAGCCATAGAGAATAAATGGATCTTCAAGAAGAAGACTGACGCTGACGGTAATGTTACTGTCTGCAAAGCTCGACTTGTTGCGAAAGGTTTTCGACAAGTTCAAGGAGTTGACTACGATGAGACCTTCTCACCCTTAGCGATGCTTAATTCCGTCCGAATCATGTTAGCAATTGCTGCATTTTATGATTATGAAATTTGGCAAATGGATGTAAAGACTGCATCCCTGAATGGATTTCTGGAAGAAGAGTTGTATATGATGCAACCCGAAGGTTTTATCAACCCAAAGGATGCTAACAAAGTGTGCAAGCTCTAGCGATCCATTTATGGACTGGTGCAAGCATCTCGGAGTTGGAATAAACGTTTTGATAGTGTGATCAAAGCATATGGTTTTATACAAACTTTTGGAGAAGCATGTACTTACAAGAAAGTGAGTGGGAGCTCTGTAGCATTTCTAATATTATATGTGGATGACATATTGTTGATTGGAAATGATATAGAATTTCTGGATAGCATAAAAGGTTACTTGAATAAGAGTTTTTCAATGAAAGACCTCGGTGAAGCTCCTTATATATTGGGCATCAAGATCTATAGAAATAGATCAAGACGCTTAATTGGACTTTCACAAAGCACATACCTTGACAAAGTTTTGAAGAACTTCAAAATGGATCAAGCAAAGAAAGGGTTCTTGCCTGTGTTACAAGGTGTGAAGTTGGGTCAGACTCAATGCCCGACCACTGCAGAAGATAGAGAGAAAATGAAAGTCATTCCCTATGCTTCAGCCATAGGTTCTATCATGTATGCAATGCTGTGTACCAGACCTGATGTGTGCCTTGCTATTAGTTTAGCAGGGAGGTACCAAAGTAATCCAGGAGTGGATCACTGGACAGCAGTCAAGAACATCCTGAAATACCTGAAAAGGACTAAGGATATGTTTCTCGTTTATGGAGGTGACAAAGAGGACATCATAAATGGTTACGTCGATGCAAGCTTTGACACTGATCCGGATGACTCTAAGTCACAAACCGGATACGTATTTATATTGAACGGTGGAGCTGTAAGTTGGTACAGTTCTAAGAAAAGCGTCGTGGTGGGATCTACGTGTGAAGCGGAGTACATAGCTGCTTCGGAAGCAGCAAATGAAGGAGTCTGGATGAAGGATTTCATATCCTATCTAGGTCTCATACCTAGTGCATCGGCTCCAATGAAAATCTTTTGTGACAATACTGGTGCAATTGCCTTGGCAAAGGAATCCAGATTTCACAAGAGAACCAAGCACATCAAGATATGCTTCAATTCCATCCACGATCAAGTCAAGGAGGGAGACATAGAGATTTGCAAGATACATACGGATCTGAATGTTGCAGACCCGTTGACTAAGCCTCTCTCACGAGCAAAACATGATCAGCACCAAGACTCCATGGGTGTTAGAATCATTACTGTTGTAAACTAGATTATTGACTCTAGTGCAAGTGGGATACTGAAGGAAATATGCCCTAGAGGCAATAATAAAGTTGTTATTCATATTTCCATATATCATGATAAATGTTTATTATACACGCTAGAATTGTATTAACCGGAAACTTAGTACATGTGTGAATACATAGACAAACAGAGTGTCACTAGTATGCCTCTACTTGACTAACTCATTGAATCAAAGATATTTAAGTTTCCTAGCCATAGACATGAGTTGTCATTTGATTAACGGGATCACATCATTAGAGAATGATGTGATTGACTTGACCCATTCCGTTAGCTTAGCACTTGATTGTTTAGTTTGTTGCTATTGCTTTCTTCATGACTTATACATGTTCCTATGACTATGAGATTATGCAACTCCTGAATACCGGAGGAACACTTAGTGTGCTATCAAACGTCACAACATAACTGGGTGATTATAAAGATGCTCTACAGGTGTCTCCGATGGTGTTTGTTGAGTTGGCATAGATCGAGATTAGGATTTGTCACTCCGATTGTCAGAGAGGTATCTCTGGGCCCTCTCGGTAATGCACATCACTATAAGCCTTGCAAGCAATGTGACTAATGAGTTAGTTACGAGATGATGCATTACGGAACGAGTAAAGAGACTTGCCGGTAACAAGATTGAACTAGGTATTGAGATACCGATGATCGAATCTCGGGCAAGTAACATACTGATGACAGAGGGAACAACGTATGTTGTTGTGCGGTTTGACCGATAAAGATCTTCGTAGAATATGTAGGAACTAATATGAGCATCCAGGTTACGCTATTGGTTATTGACTGGAGATGAGTCTCGGTCATGTCTACATAGTTCTCGAACCCGCAGGGTCCGCACGCTTAATGTTCGATGACGATCGGTATTATGAGTTTATGTATTTTGATGTACCGAAGGTTGTTCAGAGTCCCGGATGTGATCACGGACATGACGAGGAGTATCAAAATGGTCGAGACATAAAGATTGATATATTGGACGACTATATTCGGACACCGGAAGTGTTCTGGAGAAGTTTCGGATAAAACCGGAGTGCCGGAGGGTTATCGGAAACCCCGGGGGAACTAATGGGCCTCGATGGGCCTTAGTGGAGAGAGAGCGGCGGCCAGGGCAGGCGGCGCGTCCCCTCGTTCTTGAGTCCGAATTGGACTAGGAAGGAGGGGCGGCGCCCCCTTTCCTTCTCCCTCTCCCTCCCCTTCCTTCCCCCTCTCTCCCTTTTGGTGGAAACCTACTAGGACTTGGAGTCCTAGTAGGATTCCCCTCTTGGGGGCGCGCCAAGGAGGGCCGGCCGGCCTCCCCCCTTGCTCCTTTATATATGGGGGCAGGGGGCACCCCAAGACACACAAGTTGATTGTTTAGCCGTGTGCAGTGCCCCCCTCCACAGATTTCCACCTCGGTCATATCGTTGCAGTGCTTAGGCGAAGCCCTGCGTCGGTAACTTCATCATCACCGTCATCACGCCGTCGTGCTGACGAAACTCTCCCTCGACCTCAGCTGGATCTAGAGTTCGTGGGACGTCACCGAGATGAACGTGTGCAGATCGCGGAGGTGCCGTACTTTCGGTGCTATGATCGGTCGGATCGTGAAGACGTATGACTACATCAACCGCGTTGTCATAACGCTTCCGCTTTCGGTCTACGAGGGTACGTGGACATCACTCTCCCCTCTCGTTGCTATGCATCAGCTAGATGGATCTTGCGTGTGCATAGGAAAATTTTGAAATTACTACGTTCCCCAACAAAAGCAAAAGATAGTGGAGGTGATACGATACCGGGGCACCTCCCCCAAGCTTGGCGCAAGCCAAGGGGAGTGCCCATACCCGATACTCAATTTTCTTTTGGTGATGAAGAAGGAGGTGGTGGTGATGAAGTGGAGGGTTTGTCTTTCTTCCTTAGCTTACGCTCGAGGATGGAATTCTCCTCCTTCAATTCACCGATATCCTGCTCAACCTCCAATACTTTTTTGCATAATTCTTGTTTGTTTTCCTGCAAAAGACGAAAGGGGATAAACTGGATCTCAGGCTTCTTTTCTTTGTTGGGGAGACTCGACTTCTTAAATTCAACATGCATGTTCCCAGGTTGAGGCACTGAAGCTTCATCCTCGTCTGAACTCGTCTCCTCCCCCCTTTTAGGATCATAGTCTTCTTCTTCCTCCGAGGTCCAGCTATAATGCTCCATGTCCCCATAAACCTTAGGGTTTGCGATATAATCAGCAACATAGCTCTCACCCTCTAATTCTTGGGATGACATATTCTTAGATCTGTCAGGAAAAAGGCGAAGAAAGAAAACAAAAGATTTCTCCGCGATACGGAGGTCAATAGGTTCAGGGGGTATATAAAGATTTTTTTATCTTGGGAAGCAAGCAAACGGAAGAAAAACGAAGTCCGAAAGGTACCCGAGGTGGGCACAACCCACCTGGGTGCGCCTGGCAAGCCAGGCGCGCCCTGGTGTCTTGTGCCCACCAGGGGTGCCTTTTTGGTTGTTTCTTATTTTTCCTAATTTTTGTTATATTCCAAAACGGACAGAAAATATTTTTGCAGATTTTTCGGAGTCCGTTTACTTACCGTATCACGTACCTCCTCTTTTTCACGATTCTGGAGTGTTCCGGAAGGTTTCTTTTATGTGTTCTTCCGGTGTCATAGTTTGGATAATATTGCTTTCAACATTAATGGACGTACCTGAGATATAATGTTTTATTCGTTGCCCATTGACAACCTTCGGGTTAGTGACTTTGGCATTATTTATTTTGATAGCTCCAGATCGATAAACCTTCTCGATAACTTAGGGTCCTTCCTATTTGGAGAGGAGTTTTCCTGCAAAGAATCTGAAATGAGAGTTGTACAAAATAACATATTCTCCAACTTTGAACTCACGCTTTTGGATTCATTTATCATGCCATCTTTTAACTTTCTCTTTAAATAGCTTGGCATTTTCCTCCATTCATCTAATGAGCTAATATCAAATAACCTCTTTTCACCAGCAAGTTTGAAATCATAGTTGAGTTCTTTAATTGCCCAATAAGCTTTATGTTCTAACTCAAGAGGAAAGTGACAAGCTTTTCCATAAACCATTTTATAAGGAGACATACCCATAGGATTTTTATAAGCTGTTCTATAAGCCCAAAGTGCATCATCTAATTTCTTAGACCAATTCTTCCGGGACCTATTGACAGTTTTTGTAAAATTAAGTTTATTTCTCTTTTGCTAAGTTCAACTTGACCACTAGACTAAGGATGATAGGGTAATGCAATTATATGGTTAACATCATACTTGGCAAGCATTTTACGGAAAGTACCATGAATAAAGTGTGAACCACCGTCGATCATTAAATATCAAGGGACTCCAAACCTTGGGAAAATAACTTATTTAAGCATTTTAATAGAGGTGTCGTGGTCAACACTACTATTTGGAATAGCTTATACCCACTTAGTGACATAATCAACAGCAACCAAAATATGAGTATACCCATTAAAGGAAGGAAAAGGTCCCATGTAATCAAATCCCCAAACATCAAATGGTTCAACAGCAAGTGAATAATTCATAGGCATTTCTTGACGCTTACCGATATTACCTATTCTTTGACATTCATCACAACATAAGACGAACTACGAGCATCCTTGAAGAGAGTAGGCCAATAAAACCCAGATTGCAATACCTTTTGAGCAGTTCTATCTCCCGCATGATGTCCTCCATAAGCTTCGGAGTGACATTTCCATAGGATTTGTCCCTGTTCATGCTCAGGTACACAACGTCTAATAATACCATCTACTCCTTCTTTATAAAGATGTGGATCATCCCAAAAGTAGTGTCTTAAATCATAGAAGAATTTTTTCTTTTGTTGGTATGTGAAGCTAGGTGGTATGTATTTAGCAACAATCTATAGCATAGTCAGCATACCAAGGGGTACTATTAGAAACATTTATTGTAGCTAATTGCTCATCAAGAAAACTATCATTAATAGGTTGTGGGTCATCAAGAATATTTTCAAGCCTAGACAAGTTATCAGCCACGGGGTTCTCCGCTCCTTTTGTATCAGTGATATGCAAATCAAATTCTTGTAGCAAAAGAACCCATCGAATAGGCCTAGGTTTAGCATCTTTCTTTTCCATAAGATACTTTATTGCAGCATGATCAGTGTGAACAATTACTTTTGAGTCTACAATATAGGATCTAAATTTATCACAAGCAAACACCACTGCTAGAAATTCTTTTTCAGTAGTAGCATAATATCTTTGTGCATTGTCTAGAGTTTTACTTGCGTAGTGGATAACATTTAGTTTCTTATCAACTCTTTGTCCTAGAACAACACCAACAACATAATCACTAGCATCACACATAATTTCAAAAGGCAAGTTCCAATCAGGTGGTTGAACAATAGGTGCAGAAATTAAGGCTTTCTTGAGTGGTTCGAAGGCTTCTAAACAATCATCATCAAAAACAAAAGGAATATCATTTTGCAAAAGATTTGTAAGAGGCCTAGAAATTATTGAAAAGTCTTTGATAAATCTCCTGTAGAAACCATCATGACCAAGGAAACTACGAATACCTTTGATATCCTTAGGACATGGCATTTTCTCAACTGCATCAACCTTAGCTTTGTCCACCTCAATACCTCTTTCAGAAATTTTATGGCCCAAAACAATACCTTCGTTAACCATAAAGTGGCACTTCTCCCAATTCAAGACAAGATTTTTTTGCTCGCATCTCTGCAAAGCTCGATCAAGATTGCTTAAACAATCATCAAAAGACTTCCCATAAACAGAAAACTCATCCATAAAAACCTCAACAATATTTTCACAGAAGTCAGAGAATATAGCAGTCATACATTTTTCAAAGGTAGCAGGTGCATTGCATAAACCAAAAGGCATACGTCTATAAGCATAAGTCCCAAAAGGACAAGTAAAAGTGGTCTTTTCTTGATCAGGTTGGGAAACATGTATTTGTGAAAAAATAGAATATCCATCAAGGAAGCAAAAATGTGTGTGCTTAGACAATCTTTCTAGCATTTGATTAATAAAAGGCAGAGGGTAATGATCTTTTCTAGTTGCTTTGTTTAATTTTCTAAAATCAATTACCATTCTATAGCCTGTAACAATTCTTTGTGGAATAAGTTCATTCTTATCATTACGAACAACAGTAATACCTCCTTTCTTTGGGACACAATGAACAGGACTTACCCATCTAATATCAGCTATAGGATAGATTATAACTGCTTCCAGAAGTTTTAATATTTTCGTTCTTACCACTTCTTTCATCTTCGGATTTAACCGACGTTGGTGATCAACAACGGGTTTAGCATCAGGTTCCATATTAATCTTGTGTTGACATAGAGTGGGACTGATGCCCTTAAGATCATCAAGAGTATATCCAATAGCAGCTCGGTGCTTCCTTAGAACTTTCAATAATCTTTCTTCTTCATGTTCTGAAAGTTTAACACTAATAATAACAGGATACATCTTTTTCTCATCAAGATAAGCATATTTCAAAGTGTCTGATAACTGTTTTAATTCAAACACATGATCTCATTTAGGTGGAGGAGGGCCTCCTAGAGTTTCAATAGGAAAATTGTGTTTAAGCAGAGGACGTTGTTCAAAGACAATCTTATCTATTTCATTTCTTTCATGCATATGCATATCATTTTCATGGTCTAGCAGATATTGTTCTAAAGGATCAGTAGGAGGTACAACAATAGAAGCAAGACCAATAATTTTATTCTTACTAGGCAATTCTTTCTTATGATGCCTTCTACTAAACTTGGAAAAAATAAACTCATGAGACTCATCACCAGAGCTAACACCGACAGTTTGTTTCTCACAATCTATTTTAGCATTGACGGTGTTCAAGAAAGGTCTATTAAAGATAATGGGACAAAAGTCATCTTGTGGGGAACCAAGAATAAGAAAATCAGTAGGGTATTTTATTTTCCCACACAAGACTTCAACATCTCTAACAATCCCAAGTGGTGTGATGGTGTCTCTATTAGCAAGTTTAACAGTAGCATCTATGTCTTCTATTTCAGCGGGTGCTATGTCATTCATAATTTCTTGATATAAGGTAAAAGGAATAGCACTCATGCTAGCACCTATGTCACATAAACCATGATAACAGTGATCTCCTATTTTAAGTGAGACAACGGGCATGCCAACAACGGGTCTATGTTTATCTTTTTCATCGGTTTGGCAATTCTAGCAGCTTCATCATAGAAGTAAATAACATGCCCACCAATATTATCGACCAGGAGATCCTTAACCATAGCAACACTAGGCTCTACTTTGATTTGTTCAGCTGGTTTAGGTGTTCTAATATAACTTTTATTGACCACAGTTGAAACTTTAGCATGTTCTTTCATCCTAACAGGGAAAGGTGGTTTTTCAATATAAGCAGTAGGAACAACTGGATCAACATTATAAATAATAGTTTCATCTTTAGCTATTGGTTTTTAAATTTCTTTTTTAATAGGCGGGTGATATTTAAACACTTCTCCTTAGGGAGATCAACATGAGTAGCAAAAAATTCACAAAAGGAGGCTACTATCTTAGAGTCAAGTCCATATTTAGTACTAAACTTTTGAAAAGCATCGGTATTCATAAAATATTTAACACAATCAAACTTAAGCTTAATACCTGACTCTTTGCCTTCATCGAGTTCCCAATCTTCAGAGTTGCGTTTAATTCTTTCTAAAAGATCCCACCGAAATTTAATAGTCTTCTTCATAAATGAACCAGTACAAGAAGTATCGAGCATGGATCGATCATTATGAGAAAGCCGAGCTTAAAAATTCTGAATAATAATTTCTCTTGAGAGCTCATGGTTGGGGCATAAATATAACATTGACTTAAGCCTTCCCCAGGCTAGAGCGATACTTTGGGCCAAAAATCCTATCCTATATTTACTAATCGGAAGCACTAATGGAGCCTCCACGTTAATCCTAGAAAACTAATTGTATTGTCCATCCGATCTACTTATTAACAATTTATAGCTGTCTGATGGCTCGGGAGTCCTGGCCTATTATCCCACCTGATTTCCTCAAAAGAAAAAAAAACTAATTCACCATTAGATCTACGTGTTAACAGCCTTTAACCAATGGATATGCATTACCTAGGGCGTCCTCACAATCCTCCTCCAGCATGAAACCCCCTGCCCGCACATCTGAACTCACGTCGCATCTCATCTCCATACCATCCTCAGGCTCCATCCATGCCGCCACACATCTGAAGCAAAATTACGATCCAATCTAGGTACTCTCTAACCCCCATCTTCTCTAACCTATAAATCTATTGCTGTAGCCTTTAAACTTTCATGGTACAGCAATCTGGCGGCACGGTGATTTGCATGTTGCGGTGCCGTTGTTCTCTAGAGGAAGGGGGTGCGGGGAGCGTGGCTATGGAGGAGTATGAAGGAGCTACTGTTGACAGTTGATGGAGGATGGGTTGTGATGAGTCGTGGAATCCTGGACTTTGAAGTTTCATTGAGGCGGAAGTGCAGTCTTGACTGGATTGGACGGCCTCCATGTGGGCATCGGATTTCAGTTGATTAGGCACGGCTGCATGATGTGTCCTATAATCAAGACTACATGCACGGCTGCATGGCCGGCGCGTAGGCACGTACATACTTGGCTTGACTCGCTCAGACACATGAGTATGCAATTTGGCTTTGAAGGTAGGCTGCTGGATCCAAGACAAGCTAGCTTTTCGACCAGCCGGAAAGGAGGAACCACACTCACGTATCACATCCTGACTTCCTGAGCTATTTTATTTCCTCGGCCACCTCGACTGGTGCTTTTGTCTAACAGCGAGACATACTTGCGGTGCACTCCAAACAGCCGACCAAATTCATGGTACGGTCTTTATTTTCTCGCCTTCTATTCCTTTGTCTCGGATCCATTGTCATCTATAATTTGCTAACTACACGTATAGCATAGATATCTACAATATGATGCAAAAAGAAAATTACAGATAGGCTTCTACATGGATAAGAACATGAAAGATATGGTTCTGTTATAATATTTTTCTAATAGCTGGATTTAGTCAGATGCTTTTTAAGTAGTGTTCATTAGTACAGATTAGAGCAGAAGTGATTTTCTGGCTACTTGATTTCTCCATCATAAAAAGAAGAGGAAGCGGACATGCTTTTTACATTGCACATGATAGAGGAATAAAACTTGCTTAATATAAATAAAATTACACAATAATGTGTTTCATGACTGTGTACCTTATATCATCCGCACTTTTTGTTTGTATACTATTATGTACAAGACCTTTTTTCACCTAGAAACAAAAAAAGGATAACTAACTACAGTATGAAATTCCGCCAACTATGTCACACATTCATGTCTTCGCTTTTAGATACTTCAAATTTGATCGAAACTATCAATCGCTAATCTGGTGCTGAATCTATTGTTATCACGGAACAACTTGAGTCCATTCTACCTCTTGCTTCTTCTTTTTATCAGGGAGGAAAAGGGGGAAGAGTACTACATGTAAGATCTTCGAATATGACGTTGATCTATTCTGCTTCTAGATTTGCTGATTTCTTTTATTAGTTGATCCAACAATGTAAGTATTTAATAGAATCTTCTATATATACTGTCTGCCATTACTGAATTTTACCAGCTTCCTTTGTTGTATGTAATTACGACAGTGTTGAAAGCTAGCACTGAAGATTTTGACTTTGGGTTGATGTAGTAGTTCCTCTGTATGTTTTGTACTTATCAAAATTCGTCTATGGTTGATTCTTCACACCTACATGCTTATTTCAAAATCACATTTCTGTTTGTAAAAACCAGAGAACCTTTTGGACATTACTCAATATTAAAACTTTCGGCACATTACATAATTTTTTTATGTTGGTAGACCTGAATGACCAGGAATTTCGATTATGGTTGTGTTAGCCCTCTCAGCAAACCCGAATTTCCAATCACTATAGTTATCATCCGATCTAATTCCCAATGCGTGAACCTTCTTTCAGTGCACCACTACTCTTCTCACAATCTTCATCGGATGTATACATCATCGACAGCGGCAGCCAATTATGCCTTGCCTACTATGCTGGCCGGCCGCTTACAGTCAATCTACATATTGAGATGTTACATGCTCCAACTAATTACTCTAATGGGTTGTTCATCGTGGTTACCTCACTTTTTATTTTAGCATTGCCCATATTGCTTGAGTGAGCCTATCATTTAATACGCCTACTGGAGCGACAACCATATCTGCGTTCAGTGGTGCACTGGTGACAGCAACGAACAGCATGCTACAGTGTAGACTTGGTATCTACTACCATAGTAAATTAATAGGATTTTCTACACTATTTCGTTACTAAGTAATTCTTGGCTTGCACTTCATATATAGATTGTACTATGAATTAGTCCATGGTCGGAATCTGTATTCCTAGAGAGTATCATAATTTAGGAAGTTGGCTTATTTCTAACCACAGTAACAGGAAAGTTAAGCACACTAATTAACCATGAGTTTTCCTTTGGACACAGTTTAGAGAGTTCAAAGTGATAGCTTCTTGCGATGTAAAATTTTCGTTATCTTTCTCAGTCCCCTCCCCATTGCCCGATATCATAATGTGTTATTAACTTCATCAACAGAAATATTGTACTTTCTATGCTAGCAAATGTTATTCATAAACCCCAAGCCAGAGTTCGTTACCTCAGTAGTTACTAATTTTTTACTCCTCACAAAATTGTGATAATTTGGTAAGATGTCATCCAGCAGTTTTGTGGAATCAAAACAGTTATTATCAAGATATTTTTGTTGTACTTTCGCTGAGAAATGTCTACCATGGCCTCAAATTGACTATCTTCACATGAAAACACGTAATTTACTGCCTCGCGTCTGTAGTGAGATGTATATTATTGGATGGGTGGTAATCAGACCAGTTTCTTACTCCGCATAGCCAATATCAGAAGCCCCACCATAAAAAACATTACCAAGTAATTGTCTATGTGCTCCGATATGCCACTCCTCCAAAGTGAAAGTAAACAATATGTGAAAGATGTAGATCTTCATTTAATTGCACTTTACTACCAGTCGCTTCTAGAAACAATATGAATTTTTCATTGTTTTTGCTCCAATACTGTAGGATATGAACTTTGTAGACATTTTGCAAACATATGGGCAGCTTTGAAGAGTTTGTCCATAGCGATGGCAAGTTTTTTTAGGGCATATAGTTCGCTGAAAAGGAAACAGAGCGAAAGTTATGTTGACTACACAGGTATAAAAAATCTTAATACTTTTATTTGTTTTGGCAAACAATATTGAAAGTAGGCCCTCTGTGGAACACACAATTCTAAAGGCAGGTAAAAACTGCAAGACTAGAATGTTATTACTTCCCCGCAAATAAAACTATATAATGTGGGTGGTTTGTTGTTTATTACATGTATATGATTTTATACTACATATATTGCGCATCATATATTAAGATGTTTATCTCACGGAAAAGAAACATCTGCCACAAAAACAAATGCACGTAGAACCCTGTATAGACTCAACACAATATTTTTCTTGCTTGGAAAATTATTTTCCAAGTTGAAACTAAAGGGCAGAAGCGAAGAGCCTATCAAACATCACCTTCTTTGTAATATAGAGTGGCTACAAATCCTAATTTTAATCAAAAATAAATTGATGCACACAATAATAATAATAACGTGTATGCATAGTAAACCTTAATTCATAGGATGTGACATAACTAGAGTATTACATTGTAGGGTTGAACAACTATTTTGAACCAGTAGTTCCATTAAGTGAATTTGTCTTCTCATGTAACTCTTATTAACAATATATGATATCCTAAATTATGTACAAACTTTATTTCTAGCCCGTGCAGTTGCACGGGTTGATGACTAGTTATATATATAATTCCGATCATGATGAACTAGATGCATAGGATAATTTTTTTGGTGAAACTCCAATTTTGATCTATTCCAATTCGAAGATCCAATATCATCGCATAGCCTATACCATGCCAATGCTCTTCCCTTCAAAGATAAAGGAAAAACCTTCTTCTTAGCTTCATCTCCGGGTAAACCTGCAAGCTTAAATAATCCACAAATTTCTTCCACATATATCAAGTGCATATCAGGATGTTCGGTTCCATCTCCTACATAAGGATTAGCTAGCAGTTGTTCTATCATACCCGAAGGAATTTCATATTCAGTATTTTCAGTAGGTGCAGTGCATTGAGGGGTAACTAATTGTGGTTCCGGTCGAGGTGAAGATACCCCGAACAAACCCCTCAAAGGATTGTTTTCCATAGTAACAAGTGACAGTAAATTTCAGCATGTAGTAATAATTTTTCCTTACCAATTTCCACTTACCAAGAGCGCTTCACTCCCCAGCAACGGCGCTAGAAAAGAGCCTTGATGACCCGCAAGTATAGGGGATCAATTGTAGTCCTTTCGATAAGTAAGAGTGTCGAACCCAACGAGGAGCAGATGGAAATGACAAGCGGTTTTCAGTAAGGTATTGTCTGCAAGCACTGAAATTATAAGTAGCGAGTAGTTTGATAGCAAGATAATCGGTAACGAGCAAGTAACGATAGTAGTAATAAAAATGCAGCAAGGTAGCCCAATCCTTTTGAGGCAAAAACGGTTTCTTATAATAAGCAAAGTGTTCTTGAGGATACACGAAAATTTCATCTAGTCACTTTCATCATGTTGGTTTGATTTGTGTTCGCTACATTGATAATTTGATATGTGGGTGGATCGCTGCTTAGGTGATGTTCTTACTTGAACAAACCTCCTACTTATGATTAACCCCCTCGCAAGCATCCGCAACTACGAGAAAAGTATTAAGAATAAATTCTAGCCATAGCATTAAACTTTTGGATCCAATTGGTCCCTTACGGAATAGCGCATAAACTAGGGTTTAAACTTCTGTCACTCTCGCAACCCATCATCTAATAACTACTCCACAATGCATTCCCTTAGGCCCAAATATGGTGAGGTGTCATGTAGTCGACGTTCACATGACACCACTAAGGGAATCACAACATACATACTATCAAAATATTGAACACATATCACATTCACATGATTACTTGAAACAAGATTTCTCCCGTGACCTCAAGAACAAAAGTAACTACTCACATATGATAATCATGCTCAAGATCAAAGGGGTATTAAATAGCATAATGGATCTGAACATATAATCTTCCACCAAATTAACCATATAGTAATCAACTACAAGATGTAATCGACACTACTAGTCACCCACAAGTACCAATCTATAGTTCCGGCCGGTACAAAGATTGAACACAAGAGATGAACTAGGGTTTGAGAGGAGATGGTTCTGTTGAATATGTTGATGAAGATTGCCCTCCCCATGATGGGAGAGTTGTTGGTGATGATGATGACGACGATTTCCCCCTCCGGGAGGGAAGTTCCCCTGGCGGAATCGCTCCGCCAGAGGGCAAAAGTGCTCCTGCCCAAGTTCCGCCTCAAGACGGCAGCGCTCCGTCCCCAAAATCCTCACCTTATTTTTTCTAGGTCAAATTGACTTATATACTAGAATATGGGTGCTACCTCTTGAGCTTGCGTTGGTTTTTCCCTTGAAGAGAAAAGGGTGATGCAGCAAAGTAGAGTAAGTATTTCCCTCAGCTTTTGAGAACCAAGGTATCAATCCAATAGGATACAACGTGCAAGCCACCGAATACCTGCACAAACAAACACCAACTTGCACCCAACGCGATAAAGGGGTTGTCAATCCCTTCACGGTTAATTGCAACGTGAGATCTGATAGAGATGGATAAACGGTAAAGTAATATTTTTGGTATTTTTGGTTTATGGAACGGAAAGTAAAAGATTGCAAAGAAAGTAAATAGGAAACTGAAATTGTAGATCGGAAACTTATATGATGGAAAATAGACTCGGGGGCCATAGGTTTCACTAGAGGCTGCTCTCAAGATAGAAATTATTACGGTGGGTGAACAAATTACCGTCGAGCAATTGATAGAAAAGCGCAAAGTTATGACGATATCTAAGGCAATGATCATGAATATAGGCATCACGTCCGTATCAAGTAGACCGACTCCTGCCTGCATCTACTATTATTACTCCACACATCGACCGACTCCTGCCTGCATCTAGAGTATTAATTTCATAAGAACAAAGTAACGCATTAAGTAAGATGACATGATGTAGTGGGATGAACTCAAGCAATATGATGAAAACCCCATCTTGTTATCCTCGACGGCAACAATACAATACGGTGGAAAAGGCCCCTAGATGTGGGTACAGAAGGTTGCGGCGGGGGAAAAGTGGTTTCGTGGCTCCCCTGGAAGTTTTTGGGATATTTGAGAATATATAGGAGGAAGATCCAGGTCAAGGGGTCACCGAGGGGCCCACAAGGTCAGGGGGCGCGCCCTACCCCCGTGGGCGCGCCCTCCACCCTTGTGGCCGCCTCGTGGCTCTTCTGACTTGCACTCCAAGTCTCCTGGGTGTCTTCTAGTCCAAGAAAAATCATCGTGAAAGTTTCATTCCGTTTGGTATTCCTTTTCTGCGAAACTCTAAAACAAGAAAAAAAACAGGAACTGGCACTGGGCTCTAGGTTAATAGGTTAGTCCCAAAAATCATATAAAATAGCATATTAATGCATATATATAAAACATCCAAAACAGATAATATAATAACATGGAACAATCAAAAATTATAGATACGTTGGAGACGTATCAATGGGCACCGGAGGTGGGCTGGGCTGAGCACAATCCACCAGGGCGCGCCTGGGGGGCCTGGCACGCCCTGGTGTCTTGTGCTCACCAGGTGGCCCCCCTCCGGTAGTTATTTGCTCCAGTATTTCTTATTTATTCCATAAAAATTCCTCGTGAAGTTTCAGCTCATTTGGAGTTGTACAGAATAGGTAGCCCGACGTAGCTTTTTCAGGTCCAGATTCCCAGCTGCCGAAATTCTCCCTCTTTGTGTGAACCTTGCATATTATGAGAGAAAAGGCATTAGAATTACTCCAAAAGGCATTATTATGCATAAAAACTTATAAATAACAGTAGGTAAACATGATGCAAAATGGACGTATCATAGCCTCACCAGGTTTGGCAGGAACCTGAGGTGTTACATATCATTTGGCCTTCCTTGGTGCCAACTTCTCTATGGCCGCGATCTACCTAGTTTGTGGTCATCACATTTTCTAGTTTACATCGATTATTACCCAACCCCTTCTACAAGCTTTCTCGGTTTCAACAAGATAGGTTATGTGAGACGGAGGGCCAAAGGTGGCAACGACTTTTTCTCATGGCGCGTCATCCATGAATATTGAAGGAAAATGGTGCAAATTATTTAAGGACTTGTCTATAATATCTTAATCTTCTAAGGAAGCCCTATAAGGGATGGTTTTATTTAATATATAAGCTTCAACTTTTCAAGGAAAAATAAAAATCAACTTTTTGGGCATAAAAATGTACTCCCGCCAATCCAAAATAAGTGTCATGGTTACACTTAATTTTAATTTGGGGGGGGGGGGTGTTTTTCCAGAGAGGGAAAGAACTAAATCACTAGTTAAGGGATACCTCTTGCAAAGGTTACCCAATATCTCATCTTGTGGCTACAAGTATCATCGCAGCCTAGGTATTTTGGTGGGGTTTTCTCTCCACGTATAGGAGGGATGGGTGGATTCTTTCATACTTTTATTTTTAGTTCCGTTTCTTCATAACAAAATTTACTTATAATCGTGCATCTAAAGTATGAACCATGTGCACCACTGTGTTCTTCGCATCGAGGTCTCCGAAACCATATCTCATGCATATTGGTTTTTTCCGGATAAATCTATGCTCCCAACAAGCAATAACATGTGCTCCCAACTAGCACTAATTTGCATGTTTTCAACACGGGCTCAAAACCAACATTATCTTGTGCTCCCAACTAGCACCAACATGCGTGTTTTTAAGGTGTGCTCCAAACCAACAGTAACGTGTGTTCCTTACGTGAATTCACATGTGCTCCCTACATGAATGTTGTCCCACCTAGCACTAACATGTGCTTCAAATGTGAACTAACTTGTATTCACATCGTAACCTACATGTGCTTCCAACTAAAAGTAACATGTGCTCCAACTAAGCACTAACTTATACTCCCAAGATGAACAAACATGTGCTTCCAACGCGAACTAATCTATATTGCCCCGCCACAACGCACATGTGCTCAGAAAAATAGAAATCACCAAGACTGAAAGAAGTTAAAAACAAAAACCAAGCAAAGCCCAAGAAAAAACCAAGCAAACAACAAAAAAGAACAGAAAATAAAAATAAAAAACCACAGGTTCCTCCTGAACACCTCGCTTGCTCCCACGATGCACCACATGTTGGCTCCCAGGAAAAGTGACACGTCAACCCTACGAGAGGCAGTCAATGACCACGCCACGGGTAAACCTCGTCTAGTTGCTCCCGAGAGAGATACCACCTCCTTTCCGATTTATTAGAACTGCACGTGTCTCTAAATTAACAATTTGATCAAGATAGTGCAATTTACGTAGCACAAATAATATAACATTACAAACTTCAAATGGTATGCATTCTTGTGGTATAATTTTCTTAATCTATTATTTACATTACAAAAAAGTTTAGCACACATTATTAAAATATTCAGCATATATTATTAAGAAAATGTTAAACCTATATTAAAGAAATGTTGAATGTGTATTTAAAAATGTACAAAATAAAAACCAGACGAAATATTGGTTAGATACAATAAATTGGAGGCTGCAGAGCAGGACGCTACAGAGAACATGTGTTTTTAGAAGTTATAGACATCCCTATTTGGCGCTGCAAGCGCCCTTTACAGGCCATTTAGCTAGCTGGGATACGAACCATCGCCTTGCTGGTTCGAACAAAGCCGCGATAACCACCCAGCCACCTTCTTTGGCCGTGACTCATTACCTTATTTTGTTTAATTGTTTATTGTTTTTCGAATGGTTTTGTTCGGCTTAGTCAAATTCATTAACTTCTTTCTGGTTTCTTCCCTCATAGATTTTCATATTTTTCTATGTATAAGAAATTCCCCCTATGTATTCTGCATTTTTCCTTTTCTTTTTTTCTTTTCCCTTTTTTTTCTTTTCCCTTTTTTTTCTTTTCTTAAATGTGTGAAACTTTTCCAGTCGATGATGTTTTTCTAAAATTTTATAAACTTATTTTTCAAAATTAATGAACTTTTTTTATTTTTAGTTAACTATTTGTAAAACTCGATGAACTATTTTCAAATTCGATAAACATTTTTCAATTTGATGAACTGTTTTTCAGATTTGATGAACTTTTTTCAAATTTGATGAACTTTTTTGAAAAGTTTATGAACTTTATTCTGTTTTGTGAACTTTTTCAAATTGGTGAACTCATCCACGGTTCTACAGTATTTACGCTCGCTACAGTGCGTTGCTCTTAGCTGCGTCCAAATGGACCAGCCCAGTTCGCATGTGCTCTGTGCGAAGGCTCTTCAAATTACACCCGCAGGCGTCCTATAGTGAGGGCTCGTAGCAGGCCCGCGCTAATAGGCTTTGTGGGCTTGGGCTAAACGATGCAGTTTTTTACTAGCAGATCGTGTTCGAGTCTGATGCTTATGATATAATGGAGGGGAGCCCCTAGCTGATTCTCGTGGGCGTCAAAAACACGAGCTTCCGCGAAGAGCGTGATCTGAACGGGCCGGCCCATTCCCTGACGTCACAGCGAGGCAGTACAAAAAATCCCAAAAAACTACGCCATGTGAGGGATTCGAACTCACAACCATACGATAGATTGTTAGGAATCCTCGCCACTTCAGCTACTGCGTCACGCTGATTAGTATTCTGCGTGAATATAAAAGAACTAAATGTAGTGACAGATCGAAAAAAAAATCCAACCATTGAACATTTTTTATCATACATTGAACATTTTCGTAATATACAATGAACATTTTTTAAATACACATTGAACCTTCTTGTGATATACGCTGAACAATTTGAAAATACACATTGAACCTTTTTGTGATATACGCTGAACAATTTGAAACTACACGTTGAACGTTTCTGTGATATACACAGAACAATTTGAAAATACGCATTGAACATTTTGTAATATATGTTGAACATTTTTTAAATACGCAATGAACATTTTCTTATTGTACAGTGAATCGTTTGTTATATATACGATGAACATTTTTGTAATACAAGATGAACTCTTATATAATACACAAAAAATAAAATGTAAAAATAAACAGAATGAACACATTTTTTTATCATATTGAAGTATTAATGCAAAAAAACAAGATATTTTTTTTCTTAAAGTATTAATGGACAAAAGGGAAAAAAGAAAGAAAGAGAAAGATAAAACCAGAACGAAAAAAAGAGAAAAGAACATGAAAGAACCAGAAAGGAAAAACAAAAAAAATGCAAAAGAAGAAACCACAACAAAACCACTGAAAACCGGACAAAACATTGAGAAAATCGAAAGCAAAAAACCACACAAGAAAAATAAAACAGAGGAAACAGCACAAGAAAAAGGAACAGCGGACGAACAAAACACGAATCCCGTACGTGGGCCGGCCCAACCAGACGCTCCCCTCAGCGAAGGCTCAACGTTCTGACGCCAACGAGCGTCAAATAGGGTCTGCCATAATGGAGACCTGGAGTGCATCACCGCTAAAAAAAGGGGAGTGCATCACGTCAACGGGAGATGATTGAGGAACTCCAATAGACTCGGCGGCGAGAACTGCATAATCCTCTCCGATGGCAGCGCTAAGGTTTGCTACGAGGAAGATGTGCGGTCGCGCCTTTGAGCGAACACCGGCGTTTTTTACGACGGCCGTCAAGGAGGAACAGAGGCGGGTGCTGCCAAGGTTTAGCCATGGCGGGGGCTCACTTCGCCGGTTCACCTCCAGATCCGGCCCCCCAAGCGAGCCCCCAAAAGAGCCCTTGCCGCATGATTCCACAGAGTTGATCCGTAATCTACACCCTGACACGCTAGTGAGGGTCCCTGTGTCATTAGATACATGGTACGTACTTATTAAGTAGCATTTCAGATGTTTCCTAATGATTCTGTAGAGAAGTTCTTAACCCTTCTCCTCGTTTGTAGGTCACTCAACAACCCCTGGTTCTTATCCAATGTATGTAAACTAGCTGTCGTGACGACTGCGTTGTGCGCTGCAGCGGTCTACTTGGAGATCAAGTATATATACGTTAATCCTAAGCGTGAAAGAAATCAGGATCAGAAGAGCAAGAAGGATGATTGATGTCCAGATGTATGATTGCTATGCCATCTAGCTTGTTTTCTGTATCGACTTTGTGCAAGTATTCATGCTCGTGTATTGGGTATGTGAATATGTGATTGGCGCTTTTGTCGACCGGCCTTTGCATAAATAAGAAACATCTCCTGAATGCCATGACCTGTATGGAACCGGCTCATCTGCCGTGCTGAGGGCTACCGAAGGCAGCGAAAAATGCAGAGGTTTCTGCTTTCAAAAAAAAAATGCAGAGGCACGGCAGGGCGACTTCTGAATATGGAGACCCCCTTTTCCCATTCGTCCTTGTTTGTTTCATCTTTGATCCGATTCGAATCACCTAGGGATTCATTTTAGTGACAAAGCTGATTCACAGTTATATAAGATCATGTTTGTTTCAGTTTTGATTGGATTCGAATCACATATAGATTCGCTTTAGTGGTAAGCTGATTCACATAATCAGCTTCGCCACCGAAGTAACTTTAAGATGCTTTAATAAATTGCATTAAAAATGACCCACATTCAGATTCACTTTCACTGGCAAAGCTGATTTGAAATAGTTGTTTGTTTCAGATTACAGATTCAGTTAACACTGGCAAAGCTGGCTTCACTAGTAAAGCTGATTCAAAATAACTGTTTGTTTTATATTCCAAATTCAGCTTCACTGACAAAGCTGAATCTGATTCCCGAAGCTCAAACAAACAGGGCCTTCTCAAATCCCACTTATCTCTTGACTTCTGCAGACCGGCCAGAATCGCGGTTGGGCTCTCTTTTGCAAAGTTGGCACAAATCGCAGTTGGGCCATCCTCGCTTTTACGGGCGGCCGGCCGTCTACACCCTATTCTTCATGACAAGCTATGCAGCAAATTTGCACTTGGGTGGCGCCCATTTGCCCCACACCGCCGACACCATAGTGTTGTGGATGGTCCCCTTGAATTGCACCTTATACGAAGAAACCGCCAAGTAGACGCCACTGCTAGTGATATCCCAAGAAATGTCATCCAGGACATGCTCTTGCACTTGGGTGAGCCCATAGAGCATACAACTGTTGCAAATGGTTGACAGAGAGCCCATAAGACACGTTGATCCTAGAAACCTAAGCGAGGTCAAGAAGGGTTTCGTGCACCGTTGAATTTTTTCTCCTTGGGAGATCTGAAAGATGGAGGTGGCAATATCCTTCGGCTTCTTCCCACTGAGCCACGATGAGTGCCAGAAGTTGGCCATGCGGCTGTTCCCGGTGGTAATAGTAGTAGCCGCATAGAAGAGATCCATGTCAGTGTTGCACAAGGCTTGCCCAAATGCACCCAAGCCATGTAGGGTTCTTTCCATTCATACCAGGCCCATACCAAGCGCAAAGCCCTCACATATTTGTGGATGTCGAGAACACCTAACTGAAGGAAATATGCCCTAGAGGCAATAATAAAGTTGTTATTATATTTCCTTATATCATGATAAATGTTTATTATTCATGCTAGAATTGTATTAACCGGAAACTTAGTACATGTGTGAATACATAGACAGAACAGAGTGTCCCTAGTATGCCTCTACTTGACTAGCTCATTAATCAAAGATGGTTAAGTTCCCTGGCCGTAGACATGTGTTGTCATTTGATGAACGGGATCACATCATTAGAGAATGATGTGATGGACAAGACCCATCCGTTAACTTAGCATAATGATCGTTATGTTTTATTGCTATTGCTTTCTTCATAACTTATACATATTCCTCTGACTATGAGATTATGCAACTCCCGAATACCTGAGGAACACCTTGTGTGCTATCAAACGTCACAACATAACTGGGTGATTATAAAGATGCTCTACAGGTGTCTCCGAAGGTGTTTGTTGGGTTGGCATAGATCGAGATTAGGATTTATCACTCTCCGAGTATCGAAGAGGTATCTCTGGGCCCTCTCGGTAATGCACATCGCTATAAGCCTTGCAAGCAATGTGACTAATGAGTTAGTTTCGGGATGATGTATTACGGAACGAGTAAAGAGACTTGCCGTTAACAAGACTGAACTAGGTATGATGATACCGACGATCGAATCTCGGGCAAGTAACATACCGATGACAAAGGGAATAACGTATGTTGTTATTGCGGTTTGACCGGTAAAGATCTTCGTAGAATATGTAGGAACCAATATGAGCATCCAGGTTCCGCTATTGCTTATTGACCGGAGATGTGTCTCTGTCATGTCTACATAGTCCTCGAACCCGTAGGGTCCGCACGCTTAACGTTCGATGACGATTTGTACTATGAGTTATGTGTTTTGGTGACCGAACTTTGTTCGGAGTCCCATATGAGATCACGGACATGAAGAGGAGTCTCGAAATGGTCGAGAGGTAAAGATTCATATATTGGAAGGTAGTATTCGGACATCGGAATGGTTTCGAGTGGTTCGGGTATTTTACCGGAGTACCGAGGGGTTACCGGAACCCCCCGGGGAAGTATTGGGCCTACATGGCCTTAGTGGAGAGAGAGGAGGGCCGCAAGGGGTGGCCGCGCCCCCCCCCATGGCAGTCCGAATTGGACTAGGGGAGGGGCGGCGCCCCCCTTTCCCTCTCCCTCTCCCTCTCCTTCCTTTTCCCCTCCAATAAGAAAGGAAAGGGGGGGGGCGAATCCTACTAGGAGTGGAGTCCTAGTAGGACTCCCCCATGGCGCGCCCCTCTTGGTCGGCCGCCTCCTCCTCCCCTCCTTTATATAAGGGGGCAGGGGCACCCCGTAGCACATCAATTGTTCTCTTAGCCGTGTGTGGTGCCCCCCGCCATAGTTTACTCCTCCGGTCATAGCGTCGTAGTGCTTAGGTGAAGCCCTGCGCGGATCACATCACAATCACCATCACCACACCGTCGTGCTGACGGAACTCTCCCTTGACCCTCTGCTGGATCAAGAGTTCGAGGGACGTCATCGAGCTGAACGTGTGCTGAACTCGAAGGTGCCGTACGTTCTGTACTAGATCGGTTGGATCGTGAAGACGTTCGACTACATCAACCACGTTAAACTAACGCTTCCGCTTTTGGTCTACGAGGGTACGTAGACACACTCTCCCCCTCTCGTTGCTATGCATCTCCTAGATAGATCTTGCGTGATCGTAGGAATTTTTTTGAAATTGCATGCTACGTTCCCAACAGTGGCATCCGAGCCAGGTCTATGCATAGATGACATGCACGAGTAGAACACAAAGAGTTGTGGTCGATAATAGTCATACTGCTTACCACCAACGTCTTATTTTGATTCGGCGGTATTGTTGGATGAAGCTGCCCGGACCAACATTACATGACCACGTTCGTGAGACCGGTTCTACCGACGTGCTTTAGCACATAGGTGGCTAGCGGGTGTCTGTTTCTCCAACTTTAGTTGAATCGAATTTGACTACGACCGGTCCTTGTTGAAGGTTAAAACAGCACACTTGACGAAAAATCGTTGTGTTTTTGATGCGTAGGTAAGAACGGTTCTTGCTAGAAGCCCGTAGCAGCCACGTAAAACTTGCAACAACAAAGTAGAGGACGTCTAACTTGTTTTTGCAGGGCATGTTGTGATGTGATATGGTCAAGACATGATGAGATATAAGTTATTGTATGAGATGATCATGTTTTGTAAAAGTTATCGGCAACTGGCAGGATCCTTATGGTTGTCGCTTTATTGTATGAAATGCAATCGCCATGTAATTGCTTTACTTTATCACTATGTGGTAGCAATAGTTGTAGAAGCAATAGTTGGCGAGACGACAACGACGCTACGATGGAGATCAAGGTGTCAAGCCGGTGACGATGGAGATCATGACGGTGCTTTGGAGATGGAGATCAAAGGCACAAGATGATGATGGCCATATCATGTCACATATTTTGATTGCATGTGATGTTTATCTTTTATGCATCTTATTTTGCTTAGTACGGCGGTAGCATTATAAGATGACCCTCACTAAATTTCAAGGTATAAGTGTTCTCCCTAAGTATGCACCGTTGCTACAGTTCGTCGTGCCGAGACACCACGTGATGATCGGGTGTGATAAGCTCTACGTTCACATACAACGGGTGCAAGCCAGTTTTGCACGTGCAGAATACTCGGGTTAAACTTGACGAGCCTAGCATATGCAGATATGGCCTCGGAACACTGAGACCGAAAGGTCGAACGTGAATCATATAGTAGATATGATCAACATAGAGATGTTCACCATTGAAAACTACTCCATCTCACGTGATGATCGGACATGGTTTAGTTGATATGGATCACGTGATCATTTAGATGACTAGAGGGATGTCTATCTAAGTGGGAGTTCTTAAGTAATATGATTAATTGAATTTTAATTTATCATGAACTTAGTCCAGATAGTTTTTGCATATCTATGTTGTTGTAGATCAATGGCCCATGCTACCGTTCCCTTGAATTTTAATGCGTTCCTAGAGAAAGCTAAGTTGAAAGATGATGGTAGCAACTACATGGATTGGGTCCGTAACTTGATGATTATCCTCATTGCTGCACAGAAGAATTACATCCTGCAAGCACCGCTAGGTGCAAGGCCCGCTACAGGAGAAACTCGGGACGTTATGAACGTCTGGCAGACTAAAGCTGATGACTACTCGATAGTTCAGTGTACCATGCTTTACGGCTTAAAATCGGGACTTCAAAGACGTTTTGAACGTCATGGAGCATATGAGATGTTCCAGGAGTTGAAGTTAATATTTCAAGCAAATGCCCGAGTTGAGAGATATGAAGTCATTAACAAATTCTATAGCTGCAAGATGGAGGAGAATAGTTCTGTCAGTGAACACATACTCAGAATGTCTGGGTACCATAACCACTTGACTCAACTGGGAGTTAATCTTCCTGATGATAGTGTCATTGACAGAGTTCTTCAATCACTGCCACCAAACTATAAAGGCTTCATGATGAACTATAACATGCAAGGGATGGAAAAGATAATTCCTGAGCTCTTCGCAATGCTAAAGGCTGCGGAGGTAGAAATCAAGAAGGAGCATCAAGTGTTGATGGTTAACAAAACCACTAGTTTCAAGAAAAAGGGAAAAGGGAAGAAGGGAAAATTCAAGAAGAATAGCAAACAATTTGCTACTCCTGGGAAGAATCCCAAGTCTGGACCTAAGCCTGAAACTGAGTGCTTCTACTGCAAAGGGACTGATCACAGGAAGCGGAACTGCCCCAAGTATTTGGCGGATAAGAAGGATGGCAAAGTGAAAGGTATATTTGATATACATGTTATTGATGTGTACCTTACTAATGCTCGTAGTAGCGCCTGGGTATTTGATACTGGTTCTGTTGCTCATATTTGCAACTCGAAACAGGGGCTATAGACTAAACGAAGATTGGCTAAGGACGAGGTGACGATGCGCGTCAGAAATGGTTCCAAGGTCGATGTGATCGTCGTCGGCACACCACCTCTACATCTACCTTCAGGATTAGTTTTAGACCTGAATAATTATTATTTGGTGCCAGCGTTGAGCATGAACATTATATCTGGATCTTGTCTGATGCGAGAAGGTTATTCATTTAAATCAGAGAATAATGGTTGTTCTATTTATATGAGTAATATCTTTTATGGTCATGCACCCTTGATGAGTGGTCTATTTTTGTTGGATCTCGATCGTAGTGATACACATATTCATAATATTAAAGCCAAAAGATGCAAAGTTAATAATGATAGTGCAACTTATTTGTGGCACTGCCGTTTAGGTCATATTGGTGTAAAGCGCATAAAGAAACTCCATGCTGATGGGCTTTTGGAATCACTTGATTATGAATCACTTGATGCTTGTGAACCATGCCTCATTGGCAAGATGACTAAAACTCCGTTCTCTGGACAATGGAGCGAGCCACTGACTTATTGAAAATAATACATACTGATGTATGCGGTCCGATGAGTGTTGAGGCTCACGGCGGGTATCGTTATTTTCTGACCTTCACAGATGATTTGAGCAGATATGGGTATATCTACTTAATGAAACATAAGTCGGAAACATTTGAAAAGTTCAAAGAATTTCAGAGTGAAGTGGAAAATCATCGTAACAAGAAAATAAAGTTTCTATGATCTAATCGCGGAGGCGAATATTTGAGTTATGAGTTTGGTCTTCATTTGAAACAATGTGGAATAGTTTCGCAACTCACGCCACCTGGAACACCACAGCGTAATGGTGTGTCCAAACGTCATAACCGTACTTTATTAGATATGGTGCGATCTATGATGTCTCTTACCGATTTACCGCTATCATTTTGGGGTTATGCTTTAGAGACAGCTGCATTCACGTTATATAGGGCACCATCTAAATCCGTTGAGACGACACCATATGAACTGTGGTTTGGCAAGAAACCTAAGCTGACGTTTCTTAAAGTTTGGGGCTGCGATGCTTATGTGAAAAAGCTTCAACCTGATAAGCTCGAACCCAAATTGGAGAAATGTGTCTTCATAGAATACCCAAAGGAAACTGTTGGGTACACCTTCTATCACAGATCCGAATGCAAGATATTCGTTGCTAAGAATGGATCCTTTCTAGAGAAGGAGTTTCTCTCGAAAGAAGTGAGTAGGAGGAAGTAGAACTTGATGAGGTAATTGTACCTTCTCCCGAATTGGAAAATGATTCATCACAGAAATCAGTTCCAGTGATGCCTACACCAATTAGTTAGGAAGCTAACGATGATGATCATGAAACTTCAGATCAAGTTACTACCGAACCTCGTAGGTCAACAGAGTACGGTCCGCACCAGAGTGGTAAGATAATCCTGTTCTGGAAGTCATGTTACTAGACCATGATAAATCTACAAACCATGAGGAAGCAATGATGAGCCCAGATTCCGTGAAATGGCTTGAGGCCATGAAATCTGAGATGGGATCCATGTATGAGAAAAAAGTGTGGACTTTGGTTCACTTGCCCGATGATTGCCATAGAAAACAAATGGATCTTCAAGAAGAAGACTGACGTTGATAGTAATGTAACTATCTACAAAGCTCGACTCGTTGCGAAAGGTTTTCGACAAGTTCAAGGAGTTGACTAAGGTGAGACCTTCTCACCCGTAGCGATGCTTATTAATGGATTTCTTAAAGAAGACTTGTATATGATGCAACCAGAAGGTTTTGTCGATCCTAAAGGTGCTAACAAAGTGTGCAAGCTCCAGCGATCCATTTATGGACTGGTGCAAGCCTCTCGGAGTTGGAATATACGCTTTGATGAGGTGATCAAAGCATATGGTTTTATACAGACTTTTGGAGAAGCCTGTATTTACAAGAAAGTAAGTGGGAGCTCTATAGCATTTCTAATATTATATGTGGATGACATATTGTTAATTGGAAATGATATAGAATTTCTGGATAGCATAAAAGGATACTTGAATAAGAGTTTTTCAATGAAATACCTCGGTGAAGCTGCTTATATATTGGGCATCAAGATCTATAGAGAGAGAACACGACGCTTAATTGGACTTTCACAAAGCACATACCTTGATAAGATTTTAAGAAGTTCAAAATGGATCAGTCAAAGAAAGGGTTCTTGCCTGTGTTACAAGGTGTGAAGTTGAGTCAGACTCAATGCCCGACCACTGCAGAAGATAGAGAGAAAATGAAAGTCATTCCCTATGCTTCAGCCATAGGTTCTATCATGTATGCTATGCTGTGTACCAGACCTGATGTGTGCCTTGCTATAAGTATAACAGGGAGGTACGAAAGTAATCCAGGAGTTGATCACTGGACAGCGGTCAAGAACATCCTGAAGTACCTGAAAAGGACTAAGGATATGTTTCTCGTTTATGGAGGTGACAAAGAGCTTATCGTAAATGGTTACATCGATGCAAGCTTTGACACTAATCCGGATGACTCTAAGTCGCAAACCGGATACGTATTTATATTGAATGGTGGAGCTGTAAGTTGGTGCAGTTCCAAGCAGCGCGTCATGGCGGGATCTACGTGTGTAGCGGAGTACATAGCTGCTTCAAAAGCAGCAAATGAAGGAGTCTGGATGAAGGAGTTCATATCCGATCTAGGTGTAATACCCAGTGCATCGGGTCAAAGGAAAATCTTTTGTGACAATACTGGAGCAATTGCCTTAGCGAAGGAATCCAGATTTCACAAGAGAACCAAACACATCAAGAGACTCTTCAACTCCATCCGCAATCAAGTCAAGGAGGGAGACATAGAGTTTTGCAAAATACATACGGATCTGAATGTTGCAGACCCGTTGACTAAGCCTCTTCCACGAGCAAAACATGATCAGCACCAAGACTCCATGGGTGTTAGAATCATTACTATGTAATCTAGATTGTTGACTCTAGTGCAAGTGGGAAACTGAAGGAAATATGCCCTAGAGACAATAATAAAGTTGTTATTTATATTTCCTTATATCATGATAAATGTTTATTTTTCATGCTAGAATTGTATTAACCGGAAACTTAGTACATGTGTGAATACATAGACAGAAAAGAGTGTCCCCAATATGCCTCTACTTGACTAGCTCGTTAATCAAACATGGTTAAGTTTCCTCACCATAGACATGTGTTGTCATTTGATGAACGGGATCACTGTTGGGAATTGTAGCATAATTTTAAAATTTTCCTACGCTCACCAAGATGCATCTATGGAGTATACTAGCAACGAGGGGAAAGGAGTGCATCTACATACCCTTGTAGATCGCGAGCGGAAGCGTTCCAATGAACGTGGATGACGGAGTCGTACTCGCCGTGATTCAAATCACCGATGACCGAGTGCCGAACGGACGGCACCTCCGCGTTCAACACACGTACGATGCAGCGACGTCTCCTCCTTCTTAATCCAGCAAGGGGAAGGAGAGGTTGATGGAGATCCAGCAGCACGACGGCGTGGTGGTGGATGTAGCGGGTCTCGGCAGGGCTTCGCCGAGCTTCTGCGAGAGGGAGAGGTGTAGCAGGGGAGGAGGGAGGCGCCCAAGGCTGAGATATTGCTGCCCTCCCTCCCCCCTATATATAGGCCCCCTGGGAGGGGGGGGGCGCCAGCCACATCCCATCTAGGGTGGGGGGGCGGCGGCCAAGGGGGGTGCCTTGCCCCCCAAGGCAAGTGGGAAGCCCCCCACCCTAGGATTCCCAACCCTAGGCCCATGGGGGGGCGCCCAGCCCACTAGGGGCTGGTTCCCTTCCCACTTCAGCCCACGGGGCCCTCCGGGATAGGTGGCCCCACCCGGTGGACCCCCGGGACCCTTCCGGTGGTCCCGGTACAATACCGGTAACCCCCGAAACATTCCCGGTGGCCGAAACATGACTTCCTATATATAATTCTTCACCTCCGGACCATTCCGGAACTCCTCGTGGCGTCCGGGATCTCATCCGGGACTCCGAACAACTTTCGGGTTTCCGCATACACATATCTCTACAACCCTAGCGTCACCGAACCTTAAGTGTGTAGACCCTACGGGTTCGGGAGACATGCAGACATGACCGAGACGCCTCTCCGGTCAATAACCAACAGCGGGATCTGGAAACCCATGTTGGCTCCCACATGTTCCATGATGATCTCATTGGATGAACCACGATGTCGAGGATTCAATCAATCCCGTATGCAATTCCCTTTATCAATCGGTATGTTACTTGCCCGAGATTCGATCGTCGGTATCCCAATACCTTGTTCAATCTCGTTACCGGCAAGTCTCTTTACTCGTACCGCAATGCATGATCCCGTGACTAACGCCTTAGTCACATAGAGCTCATTATGATGATGCATTACCGAGTGGGCCCAGAGACACCTCTCCGTCACACGGAGTGACAAATCCCAGTCTCGATCCGTGCCAACCCAACAAACACTTTCGGAGATACCCGTAGTGCACCTTTATAGTCACCCAGTTACGTTGTGACGTTTGGCACACCCAAAGCACTCCTACGGTATCCGGGAGTTGCACGATCTCATGGTCTAAGGAAAAGATACTTGACATTGGAAAAGCTCTAGCAAACGAAACTACACGATCTTTTATGCTATGCTTAGGATTGGGTCTTGTCCATCACATCATTCTCCTAATGATGTGATCCCGTTATCAATGACATCCAATGTCCATAGTCAGGAAACCATGACTATCTGTTGATCAACGAGCTAGTCAACTAGAGGCTTACTAGGGACACGTTGTGGTCTATGTATTCACACATGTATTACGATTTCCGGACAATACAATTATAGCATGAACAATAGACAATTACCATGAACAAAGAAATATAATAATAACCATTTATTATTGCCTCTAGGGCATATTTCCAACAGTCTCCCACTTGCACTAGAGTCAATAATCTAGTTACATTGTGATGAATCGAACACCCATTGCGTCCTGGTGTTGATCATGTTTTGCCTCTAGGGAGAGGTTTAGTCAACGGATCTGCTACATTCAGGTCCGTATGTACTTTACAAATATCTATGTCTCCATTTTGAACACTTTCACGAATGGAGTTGAAGCGACGCTTGATATGCCTGGTCTTCCTGTGAAACCTGGGCTCCTTCGCAAGGGCAATAGCTCCAGTGTTGTCACAGAAGAGAGTCATCGGGCCCGACGCATTGGGAATCACCCCTAGGTCGGTAATGAACTCCTTCATCCAGACTGCTTCCTGTGCTGCCTCCGAGGCTGCCATGTACTCCGCTTCACATGTAGATCCCGCCACGACGCTTTGCTTGCAACTGCACCAGCTTACTGCTCCTCCATTCAAAATATACACGTATCCGGTTTGTGACTTCGAGTCATCCAGATCTGTGTCGAAGCTAGCGTCGACGTAACCCTTTACGACGAGCTCTTCGTCACCTCCATAAACGAGAAACATATCCTTAGTCCTTTTCAGGTACTTCAGGATATTCTTGACCGCTGTCCAGTGTTCCATGCCGGGATTACTTTGGTACCTTCCTACCAAACTTACGGCAAGGTTTACATCAGGTCTGGTACACAGCATGGCATACATAATAGACCCTATGGCCGAGGCATAGGGGATGACACTCATCTTTTCTATATCTTCTGCCGTGGTCGGGCATTGAGCCGTGCTCAATTGCACACCTTGCAATACAGGCAAGAACCCCTTCTTGGACTGATCCATATTGAACTTCTTCAATATCTTGTCAAGGTATGTACTCTGTGAAAGACCAATGAGGCGTCTCGATCTATCTCTATAGATCTTGATGCCTAATATATAAGCAGCTTCTCCAAGGTCCTTCATTGAAAAACACTTATTCAAATAGGCCTTTATACTTTCCAAGAATTCTATATCATTTTCCACCAATAGTATGTCATCCACATATAATAAGAGAAATGCTACAGAGCTCCCACTCACTTTCTTGTAAACACAGGCTTCTCCATAAGTCTGTGTAAACCCAAACGCTTTGATCATCTCATCAAAGCGAATGTTCCAACTCCGAGATGCTTGCACCAGCCCATAGATTGAGCGCTGGAGCTTGCATACTTTGTTAGCATTCTTAGGATCGACAAAACCTTCCGGCTGCATCATATACAACTCTTCCTTAAGGAAGCCGTTAAGGAATGCCGTTTTGACGTCCACCTGCCATATCTCATAATCATAGTATGCGGCAATTGCTAACATGATTCGGACGGACTTCAGCTTCGCTACGGGTGAGAAAGTCTCATCGTAGTCAACCCCTTGAACTTGTCGATAACCCTTAGCGACAAGTCGAGCCTTATAGATGGTCACATTACCATCCGCGTCTGTCTTCTTCTTAAAGATCCATTTGTTTTCTATGGCTCGCCGATCATCGGGCAAGTCAGTCAAAGTCCATACTTCGTTTTCATACATGGATCCTATCTCGGATTTCATGGCTTCTAGCCATTTGTCGGAATCCGGGCCCGCCATCGCTTCTTCATAGTTCGAAGGTTCACCGTTGTCTAACAACATGATTTCCAGGACAGGGTTGCCGTACCACTCTGGTGCGGAACGTGTCCTTGTGGACCTACGAAGTTCAGTAGTAACTTGATCCGAAGCTTCATGATCATCATCATTAACTTCCTCCCCAGTCGGTGTAGGCACCACAGGAACATTTTCCCGCGCTGCGCTACTTTCCGGTTCGGAAGGGGTGACTATCACCTCATCAAGTTCCACTTTCCTCCCACTCAATTCTTTCGAGAGAAACTCCTTCTCCAGAAAGGACCCGTTCTTGGCAACGAAGATCTTGCCTTCGGATCTGAGGTAGAAGGTATACCCAATAGTTTCCTTAGGGTATCCTATGAAGACGCATTTTTCCGACTTGGGTTCGAGCTTTTCAGGTTGAAGTTTCTTGACATAAGCATCGCATCCCCAAACTTTTAGAAACGACAGCTTAGGTTTCTTCCCAAACCATAATTCATACGGTGTCGTCTCAACGGATTTCGACGGAGCCCTATTTAAAGTGAATGCGGCAGTCTCTAAAGCATAGCCCCAAAATGAGAGCGGTAAATCGGTAAGAGACATCATAGATCGCACCATATCCAATAGAGTGCGATTACGACGTTCGGACACACCATTTCTCTGAGGTGTTCCAGGCGGCGTGAGTTGTGAAACTATTCCACATTTCCTTAAGTGTGTACCAAATTCGTGACTTAAATATTCTCCACCACGATCTGATCGTAAGAATTTTATTTTCCTGTCACGTTGATTCTCAACCTCACTCTGAAATTCCTTGAACTTTTCAAAGGTTTCAGACTTGTGTTTCATTAGGTAGACATACCCATATCTACTTAAATCATCAGTGAGAGTGAGAACATAACGATATCCTCCGCGAGCCTCAACACTCATTGGACCGCACACATCGGTATGTATGATTTCCAATAAGTTGGTTGCTCGCTCCATTGTTCCGGAGAACGGAGTCTTGGTCATCTTACCCATGAGGCATGGTTCGCACGTGTCAAATGATTCGTAATCAAGAGACTCCAAAAGTCCATCTGCATGGAGCTTCTTCATGCGCTTGACACCAATGTGACCAAGGCGGCAGTGCCACAAGTATGTGGGACTATCGTTATCAACTTTACATCTTTTGGTATTCACACTATGAACATGTGTAACATCACGTTCGAGATTCATCAAAAATAAACCATTGACCAGCGGGGCATGACCATAAAACATATCTCTCAAATAAATAGAACAACCATTATTCTCGGATTTAAATGAGTAGCCATCTCGAATTAAACGAGATCCAGATACAATGTTCATGCTCAAAGCTGGCACTAAATAACAATTATTGAGGTTTAAAACTAATCCCGTGGGTAGATGCAGAGGTAGCGTGCCGACGGCGATCACATCGACCTTGGAACCATTCCCGACGCGCATCGTCACCTCGTCCTTCGCCAGTCTCCGTTTATTCCGTAGTTCCTGTTTTGAGTTACAAATATGAGCAACCGCACCGGTATCAAATACCCAGGAGCTACTACGAGTACTGGTAAGGTACACATCAATTACATGTATATCACATATACCTTTGGTGTTGCCGGCCTTCTTGTCCGCTAAGTATTTGGGGCAGTTCCGCTTCCAGTGACCACTTCCCTTGCAATAAAAGCACTCAGTCTCGGGCTTGGGTCCATTCTTGACTTCTTCCCAGTAACTGGCTTACCGGGCGCGGCAACTCCCTTGCCGTCCTTCTTGAAGTTCTTCTTACCCTTGCCCTTCTTGAACTTAGTGGTTTTATTCACCATCAACACTTGATGTTCTTTTCTGATCTCCACCTCCGCTGATTTCAGCATTGAATATACCTCAGGAATGGTCTTTTCCATCCCCTGCATATTGAAGTTCATCACAAAGCTCTTGTAGCTTGGTGGAAGCGACTGAAGGATTCTGTCAATGACCGCGTCATCCGGGAGATTAACTCCCAGCTGAGTCAAGCGGTTGTGCAACCCAGACATTCTGAGTATGTGCTCACTTACAGAACTATTTTCCTCCATTTTACAGCTGAAGAACTTGTCGGAGACTTCATATCTCTCGACCCGGGCATGAGCTTGGAAAACCAATTTTCAGCTCCTCGAACATCTCATATGCTCCATGTTTCTCAAAACGCTTTTGGAGACCCGGTTCTAAGCTGTAAAGCATGCCGCACTGAACGAGGGAGTAATCATCAGCACGCTGCTGCCAAGCGTTCATAACGTCTTGGTTCTCAGGGATTGGTGCTTCACCTAGCGGTGCTTCTAAGACATAATCTTTCTTGGCTACTATGAGGATGATCCTCAGGTTCCGGAACCAGTCCGTATAGTTGCTGCCATCATCTTTCAGCTTGGTTTTCTCTAGGAACGCGTTGAAATTGAGGACAACGTTGGCCATTTGATCTACAAGACATAGTGTAAAGATTTTAGAACTCCCACTCAGATAGACATCCCTCTAGTCATCTAAGTGAAACATGATCCGAGTTAACTAGGCCGTGTCCGATCATCACGTGAGACGGACTAGTCAAGATCGGTGAACATCTCCATGTTGATCGTATCTTCTATACGACTCATGCTCGACCTTTCGGTCCTCCGTGTTCCGAGGCCATGTCTGTACATGCTAGGCTCGTCAAGTCAACCTAAGTGTATTGCGTGTGTTCCGAGGCCATGTCTGTACATGCTAGGCTCGTCAACACCCGTTGTATTCGAACGTTAGAATCTATCACACCCGATCATCACGTGGTGCTTCGAAACAACGAACCTTCGCAACGGTGCACAGTTAGGGTGAACACTTTCTTGAAATTATTATAAGGGATCATCTTACTTACTACCGTCGTTCTAAGCAAATAAGATGCAAAAACATGATAAACATCACATGCAATCAAATAGTGACATGATATGGCCAATATCATTATGCTCCTTTGATCTCCATCTTCGGGGCACCATGATCATCTTCGTCACCGGCATGACACCATGATCTCCATCATCATGATCTCCATCATTGTGTCTTCATGAAGTCGTCACGCCAACGATTACTTCTACTTCTATGGCTAACGCGTTTAGCAACAAAGTAAAGTAATTTACATGGCGTTATTCAATGACACGCAGGTCATACAAAATAATAAAGACAACTCCTATGGCTCCTGCCGGTTGTCATACTCATCGACATGCAAGTCGTGATTCCTATTACAAGAATATGATCAATCTCATACATCACATATATCATTCATCACATCTTCTGGCCATATCACATCACATAGCACTTGCTGCAAAACAAGTTAGACGTCCTCTAATTGTTGTTGCAAGTTTTTACGTGGTTTGTAGGTTTCTAGCAAGAACGTTTCTTACCTACGTATGACCACAACGTGATTTGCCAATTTCTATTTACCCTTCATAAGGACCCTTTTCATCGAATCCGTTCCGACTAAAGTAGGAGAGACAGACACCCGCTAGCCACCTTATGCAACTAGTGCATGTCAGTCGGTGGAACCTGTCTCACGTAAGCGTACGTGTAAGGTCGGTCCGGGCCGCTTCATCCTACAATGCCGCCGAAACAAGAAACGACTAGTAGCGGCAAGAAGAATTGGCAACATCAACGCCCACAACTGCTTTGTGTTCTACTCGTGCATAGTAACTACGCATAGGCCTGGCTCATGATGCCACTGTTGGGAATCGTAGCATAATTTTAAAATTTTCCTACGCTCACCAAGATGCATCTATGGAGTATACTAGCAACGAGGGGAAAAGAGTGCATCTACATACCCTTGTAGATCGCGAGCGGAAGCGTTCCAATGAACGTGGATGACGGAGTCGTACTCGCCGTGATTCAAATCACCGATGACCGAGTGCCAAACGGACGGCACCTCCGCGTTCAACACACGTACGGTGCAGCGACGTCTCCTCCTTCTTGATCCAGCAAGGGGGAAGGAGAGGTTGATGGAGATCCAGCAGCACGACGGCGTGGTGGTGGATGTAGCGGGTCTCGGCAGGGCTTCGCCGAGCTTCTGCGAGAGGGAGAGGTGTAGCAGGGGAGGAGGGAGGCGCCCAAGGCTGAGATATTGCTGCCCTCCCTCCCCCCCTATATATAGGCCCCCTGGGAGGGGCGGCGCCGGCCACATCCCATCTAGGGTGGGGGGGCGGCGGCCAAGGGGGGTGCCTTGCCCCCCAAGGCAAGTGGGAAGCCCCCCACCCTAGGGTTCCCAACCCTAGGCGCATGGGGGGAGGCCCATGGGGGGGCGCCCAGCCCACTAGGGGCTGGTTCCCTTCCCACTTCAGCCCACGGGGCCCTCCGGGATAGGTGGCCCCACCCGGTGGACCCCCAGGACAATTCCGGTGGTCCCGGTACAATACCGGTAACCCCCGAAACATTCCCGGTGGCCGAAACTTGACTTCCTATATATAATTCTTCACCTCCGGACCATGCCGGAACTCCTCGTGACGTCCGGGATCTCATCCGGGACTCCAAACAACTTTCGGGTTTCCGCATACACATATCTCTACAACCCTAGCGTCACCGAACCTTAAGTGTGTAGACCCTACGGGTTCGGGAGACATGCAGACATGACCGAGACGCCTCTCCGGTCAATAACCAACAGCGGGATCTGGATACCCATGTTGGCTCCCACATGTTCCACGATGATCTCATCGGATGAACCACGATGTCGAGGATTCAATCAATCCCGTATGCAATTCCCTTTGTCAATCGGTATGTTACTTGCCCGAGATTCGATCGTCGGTATCCCAATACCTTGTTCAATCTCGTTACCGGCAAGTCTCTTTACTCGTACCGCAATGCATGATCCCGTGACTAATGCCTTAGTCACATAGAGCTCATTATGATGATGCATTACCGAGTGGGCCCAGAGATACCTCTCCGTCACACGGAGTGACAAATCCCAGTCTCGATCCGTGCCAACCCAACAGACACTTTCGGAGATACCCGTAGTGCACCTTTATAGTCACCCAGTTACGTTGTGACGTTTGGCACACCCAAAGCACTCCTACGGTATCCGGGAGTTGCACGATCTCATGGTTTAAGGAAAAGATACTTGACATTGGAAAAGCTCTAGCAAACGAAACTACACGATCTTTTATGCTATGCTTAGGATTGGGTCTTGTCCATCACATCATTCTCCTAATGATGTGATCCCGTTATCAATGACATCCAATGTCCATAGTCAGGAAACCATGACTATCTGTTGATCAACGAGCTAGTCAATTAGAGGCTTACTAGGGACACGTTGTGGTCTATGTATTCACACATGTATTATGATTTCCGGACAATACAATTATAGCATGAACAATAGACAATTACCATGAACAAAGAAATATAATAATAACCATTTATTATTGCCTCTAGGGCATATTTCCAACAATCACATCATTAGAGAATGATGTGATGGACAAGACCCATCTGTTAGCTTAACATAATGATCGTTAAGTTTTATTGTTATTGCTTTCTTCATAACTTATACATATTCCTCTGACTATGAGATTATGCTGTAGGGGAACGCAGCAGAAAACAAAAAATTTCCGACCTACGCACCAGCCCAGGACCACTATGGAGACTGCATACATGGTTTGATCTTTTTCGTTACCGACTCGTAGCGCAGCGGGAAGTAGAGTCGATGACGATCGGCGGTGCAGATCCCCGCAGCTAGGATTTACAACCTCCCAACCGCGAGGATGTATACCCTCATCTGCTCCTCAGACAGCCCTCCGGGAGGCGGTCGAACAGCCCCCCGGACGGTGTCGCGGACAGCCCTTCGGGAGGACCTTCGAAACTCGAACGGTCACTCGGACAGCCCTTCGGGAGGACCTTCGAAACTCGGACGGTCACAGGGACAGCCCTTCGGGAGGCACTCACGAACTAAGACCGAAACTACGATCTCTCTACAGAGTTGCACACATACGGTGTCATCTATCCGGCAGGGCTTCGCCGTCCAGAACTAGTTCCTGCCGGAACCCAGACAGCCTTATGGCTCTACGAAACTCTTTTCGTGGGAGGGAGAGAAGAAGCCAGATAATGCATGGCATGTGTATGAGAGCAAGGGATGAGTGTGGAGGGCTGCCCCTCCACCTCTATTTATAGGAAATCCCAAGGGGGTAGGGTAGTTTCACAAAAAACCCAAAATGCACATGAATGAAGTCCTTCCACAAGGACCTAGGAGTGAAACCAAGGAACAAGAGGGTCCCCAAGGGGGGATACCCCATGTGGCCGGCCACACCCCCATGAGGGGCCCCAAAAATGGCTCCTATCCATCCATGTCATCCCCAAGATCTTTTGGAGCAAAGCCCCAAAAGGTGGCTTTCCATAAAGTAACCATAAAGCTGATTTTCACTATTCACGACGACATTTTTCAGCGTCTGATCGAACTGAAAATATTTATGTGGGCTAAGAACATTTCCAGTACCCACTAAAATGATTTTCAACGCGTTCCGAAACAATTCCGGTTTTAGTGATTTTCATCTGCGAAACGCATCTGAAGTGGCTCCGGCAGCTCCGGAACATTTCCGGTTTTTATCTCAGAAAATTCCAAAAAGCTTCCAGAATGATTCTGGCATCCTCCAAGAATTATCAGGCATGTGCCGAAACCAATTTGACTTAATGGTGTATCCCGAAACAACTTTTCGGTATCATCGAAACTTATCCGATGACCTCTCTCTGCGGTACGATTCCGCTGTCCGAAACTTTTCGGTGTCCGAAACTTTTTCGGTGATTTTCTCTCAGACTCCCTGTCTAGTATTCAGCAGATAGATGACCCTTAAGCGTGTGACCCTATAGGTTCGGTGAAGTATAGACATGACCCGGAACCCCTTCCGATCAATGATCAACATCGGAGCCGTGGACACCCATATTGACCCCTATACCCACACGAATAAATATTCGAGTGAACCTCCAGTTGCCGTGTGCTATTCCTGTTGCTTCGCGATATGTTACAAATACCCGAGGTGAGACATGTTGGCATTCCCGTGGATCAACAACTTGTCCACTATGCTAGTTACCTCGTTACCGGTATTGTTCTCTTTTCTCGTTATCGTGTTCCGGCATCCCCGTGATCAAATCACAAAGTGTCTGGCCAGACGATGATGGATACCGTAACACCGAGAGGGCCCAGAGATATCTCTCCATCGTCGGAGGAGCAAATCCCAATCTTGAGCTATCAAGTTACTTGACACACTTTTCCATGAACCCGTAAGCCGCCGTAATAGCCACCCATTTACGGATGACGTTTAACAAACCCCAAAGTTCATGAAGCAAGCATGAAGAAACTCGATACTCTCATGGTCTAAGGAATCATGCAAACGTTAACCATCTCTGTGTTATGTACCAATAAACTTGTGACGAATGAATCTCATAGCATAACATCAATCCGGGTCGATTCAACACAAATGTTCTCTTAACATTGTGCCCTCAAGGTTGCTGAATAGACATGCCCATGATCAGGAAAACATAACCATCATGCAACACTTGAGCTAGTCTTAGAGGCCAGACTAGGAATACATTTTACCGTTTATTATTCCACACGTGCATATGAGTCTTCCTCCGAGCCTCGTGGTTATTGCAGACTCGAGAACCATAGCAGTTATAGCATGGAACATAAACATAATTATGAACTCGGAGATAAATAATATCATTTATTATTGCCTCTAGGGCATATCTCCTACAGACTCCCACTTGCACTAGAGTCAATAATCTAGTTAATGCTAATGCACTTTACACCTGTGGCACACCGGTGTAAATATGCTTCGCTTGTGGTATAGCCTGATGTCCAACGGATCTGACGACTTCAGTTCCGTGTGTATCTTTGCATGTCCTCGCGTTTTCACGTTTTCACAAAATTCATATTTTGTGTGGACTTGGCTTTGTATGTATGTGAATCACAGGTCGAACCTGGATTCCTCAGACTGAGTTTTGGAGCAACTACCTGCAGTAGTGTCCCATTGTCAAAAGCCATCTTGGAACTATACTAAGTTCATGAATGAACTATATGATTCAACATCTTCTTTGTCGCTTCTAAAGCGTCAACATACTTAGCCCTTGTTATAGAATTCGCCACAGTAACTAGTTTGAACAAATTCCAACTAACTGTGCCACCACAATGTGTGTTACACAAAACCCTTAACTTAAATCGAAAATCGCACGGTGAAAAGATGAAGACTATCGATGTAACATTTTACAACGAACTCTTCATGATCTCCGCTTGCAAGAAAACATATCATCAGTACTTACTCTAGTACTCAATGACATCTTTCACTGTTGTCCCACGATCAGTACTTTGATCACTTTAGTATCCATACTCGCAACACCATGGGAGTATCGGACATATCTGGTTGTTTTACATACCATGGAATACATGATTAATCCAAACACAAAAGTGTGTGGAATCTGCATCATGTATTTTACTCATCAGTGTTTTGGGACACCGAGTCTTGCAAAAACTCTTTCCATGTGACTTTGGCAAGAATCACTCCTTGGCGTTTTAAATGCTAAAAGGTTTTAGCATCTTGTCAATATGTATTCATTGCTTAGCCCCATTAGGTAAATCTATCTCCATAGATCATCATGCCTAATATTGAGGCTATTTAGCCTAAGCACTTCATCGAAAAACTATTTTCAAATGAAGTCCTAATTTGTGTCAAGAAATTTATTTCCAATTACCAATGTGCCAAGCACATAAGGTTTTTAGAAATATTATTACGCTCCCACTTACTTTCTTGAATTACAAGCATCTTCGTTACCCATTGATGAAGTCAAAACCCCTTTGACCATTTCATCAAAACCCGAAGATTCCAACTCCATTTTGCTCTCTTCTGTCCATTGCTGGAACTCTGAAGTTTGCATACCTACTAGCATCCTCTGGATCGACAAATTACTTTGGACTGTATCATATACAAGTCCTAGCTTTCATTTCCATCAGATGGAAATCCTTTTATCATCCATGTTTCATATCTCATGATTGAAATATGTATTAATTGCTAGTTCAACCCGAACCGACTTTAAGCATCGCTACGATGAAAACAACCTCATCGTAGTCAACTCTTGAACTTGTTATTCAACAAGTCGAGCTTTATGGATAAAACATTTTATCCGTATCAGTTTTAAGTTCCATAAATATTCTTTAGACTCTAAGTCTTCCGAAAGGTGTATCAAGGTTTTAATCTTGAATCACTTATATGGAAACTAACTCGGGTTGTATTGGCATTTAGCCAATTCCGGAGTCAGGGCCCATCAACGCTTCCTTGTGTATCGTAGGTATAATGTTGTCTAACAACAATATCTCGTTTGCGCACCTGAGAGGTTTGCACGAGCCTTGCCTACGTGGTTCAGCTGCAAGTTCGACCGAAGTTCATACATTTTATTGTAGAGACTTCCGTATCAGTCGCAGTAGGAAACTCTGGAATTACTTCCAAGGTCTCTTTCCTTTGATCTGATGACGTAGATACTGTTTATCTCGTCGAGTTGCACTATTCTCCCACTCACCTTTTTGAAAGAACCATTCTCTTTAAAAGCACACCGTTTCGCGGCAAAACTATTTGCCTCGGTATAGTGAGGGAGGAATACCCAACATTTTGGTATAACCTACAAAGTAGCACTTGTCTGATTTGGAATAGGTTTGTAACCTTTTACACAAGCCCCATATTCCAAATGTTAAGAAAAGATATAACATGGTTGGGCGTACCATACCATGGCTTCATTTCAACAGACCCGATGTAGCTCTTTTCAGTGTAAAAGCCGCAGTCTCTAAAGCATCACTTTAAAAGGGATAATGGCAAATTTATTTATGTCATCTTTGACCTTACCATGTCATAAATGGTTTGATTACATCTCCACAGACTTTCCACTTGCAGTGGTGTTCCGGGAGGTGCAAGTTATGAAACCCCTTTCACAACTCATCAGACATTCGCTAAACATGTAACTCAAATATTCCTTTGTGCAATCAAATTGCAGAAACATAATTTTCTTGTTACAATAACTTCTACTTCATTTTTGAGAACCTTTCGAATGATTTCAAAAGATCCAGACTTACGTCTCATCAAGTAAATATCCATATATCTACTTGAGTCATTTCTGAAGATAAATAAATCCACCACTAACAACACTTATCGGACTACACACATCAAATGTATGATCACTAATAAGTTTGTTGTTCGTTCCTTATGGCCTGTGAACGGTATTTTAGTCACTTCACTTTTCGGAGGAAAGTTGCAAGTGTCAGATGATTCAAAATCAAAAAGACTTCAAAATCCATCATAATGGAATTTTCCATGCGGGTTTCTCCAATGTGACCAAATGTAGTGCCACACTTGTGTGGTATTCTTTTAGTCTTGCGACATTTAGCGTCAGTGTTATGGATGTATCATATTACCATCAATATTCATAACATACATGCCATCTTGGATGGAAGCATGGCCCTTCATGTTATTCATAATACTTAACAACAATTGTTGTTTTTATGAACAACTCTTTTGCAACAAACATTGTGCAATGGGCTAGAGTGTATGAAACTCTAAAATGAATTATGAAAGTAAACCCAGAGGTATTGTATTATTATCAATATTCATAACATACATCTCATTCATAATGAAAGTATGGCCCTTGTGTTATTCATAACATCGAACATAAAAAGTTCTCTTATGAACAACCTTCTTGCAAGATACCTTATGCAATGGGATAGAGTTTGTAAAACTCTAAATGAATTATGAAAATAAATACAGACGGCAATACACCGATGGAAGGTATAGTAACATTTACTATGTTCCCTGTGTATACCTTAACCTCATTTCTAGCTAGTCTTTCAGGCCATAGTAGTTCTTACATCGAGTTGCAACAGAATGCAATCGAGCGGGCAATTTTGTGATGAACTCACAATACCCAAGAATTAGTGATTAACATGTTTAACCATAATTCGCAAGAACTATATCTTTGACCAGCCTTCTATACATCAAAAACTTGTATGACATTCATACATGAGCTGGATATTCCAGTCTTCTTTCCTTTTGCCTTTATACTTCTAACAGTTTAACTTTTAGTATTTCTCCTACTCTCAGAAGAAGCACCCAACTTAAGAGTGGCATTAGCCCCGGACTTCCTAGGCGTGTAAGTCATACTAACACCCTTTGGACACTTCCTTTCTCTTTAAGTTGTTGTTTTATTCACCTTTCATTATATGACAGGCGTTCTTCTGGATCCCTTTCCCAACAGTCAAATGCATAGTAAACACTTTTACTAATACTTGCAAACAAACATTGCTTTGTTTGTATCTGAAAATAATTTTCAGTTCCATGAATATCATATAACTATCCCAACTTTCGAAGTTTGGGTTTCATGGAAGCAAACATATTCCACTTGACTGTAACAGAATCCTAGCTTTTGGATCGAAGGACGAGAGTCACATGATCCATAGCATTAGCGGGAGGATACGGAAAGCATGCGATAGGACAATGTCCTTCTCGGCACTTTTGAGGACAATCCTCATATTACGTTACCAATCGTAAAGTTTTAACCAGATATTTAACAGCTATTCAATTTTAATAGGGAAGGTGGAAATGCGAGCCATTATTCTACAACTATTATGCAAGAAACACTTAGACAATGTTCATAATTAATTGCACTGAGAATTAAACATGTTAATTCAACAGTGCGCTCCCACTCAAATCAATATCTCTCACAATTAATTTTGAGTGATACAAGATCCAGACTTCAATTCATCGCCATAGAATCATCATCTCATAACGGGAATTTTAATCGGTAGGCCAACTTGCCGATCACATCTCTATGTGACTCTTGCTCATCTTTCGATGCGTGTGTTCCGAGCTCAGGACGATCCTGCCATGAACGTCAAGACAACCAAGTGATCTTGCTGCGAGGTCTGACCTCACCCGCCTCACACTTCTCTAATCGTTCGTACCCATGCATCCATGGCGCACCCCGAAAAGATAGGTGCCGTGACGGTGCTACACTTGGGAGAACACTAACTACTTGATATTTTAAGTGAGAGATCACCCTAATAAAAGCGACTACCGCGCAATCAAGAAGGGTGCATCATAAGGGATAAACATCTCAGGCAATTCATAATAGCATGATATGGTATAGCCCTTTCTGACGGAGAAGTATTTCATTTCTTCGTCTTCGGCATTCGCGTCGGTGTTCACCTTCGCGAAGATTGCCACCACCTTGTCGATGCACCAGATAATATTGCTATCTCTATAGCTAACAAAATAATGCATTACAACAAGGTTGACACGCAGGTCATTAAAGTGCAATCATATGGCTCCAGCCATCATGCCGAATCATGACACGCAGGTCATGTTAATCAAATTACATCATATAGTCATCTCATACATAATCGAATTAGTATGAGCACTGCTATACCACATCACATGCACATCCTGCAAAACCAAGTTAGACGCCTCTAATAGGTTTATGCAAAATTTTATTTTACGTGGCTTCTAAGGTTTTGACTTAAACCGCAGCTACCAACGTTTTATCATCAAGTATGATTATTCAAGTTGCTACATTAACATCTCGGGGTGTATGAAACACGGGATAATTAAATCTCGAGCCCCATACTAAACTTCGTCATACGCATGACCCCCGTGCAGATCATATCTGCAATGCCCTTTCATCTGCGAATTTCATCTTTCTTTTGACTACGGCAGAACCCAAAGAACTGATAGCACTTCCATGATCAATCAGGATCACGGATTGCCAGAACTTTGTCAAATTCCACCATGCTGTCTCGAGATTGAGCAAACGCAAATTCTAGGGAAGCAACAAGAACCTCGGGTAACAGATTTCATCTGTCACCCGCATAAATAATTTTCAGCAATAGATCTCATCTACTACCTAATTATATTATGCAATACCCATACATCTCCATGTATTCTAGATCGAAACCTGCATCTACGCATAGCACGGCTCTTGATGCCACTGTAGGGGAACGCAGCAGAAAACAAAAAATTTCCGACCTACGCACCAGCCCAGGACCACTATGGAGACTGCATACATGGTTTGATCTTTTTCGTTACCGACTCGTAGCGCAGCGGGAAGTAGAGTCGATGACGATCGGCGGTGCAGATCCCCGCAGCTAGGATTTACAACCTCCCAACCGCGAGGATGTATACCCTCATCTGCTCCTCAGACAGCCCTCCGGGAGGCGGTCGAACAGCCCCCCGGACGGTGTCGCGGACAGCCCTTCGGGAGGACCTTCGAAACTCGAACGGTCACTCGGACAGCCCTTCGGGAGGACCTTCGAAACTCGGACGGTCACACGGACAGCCCTTCGGGAGGCACTCACGAACTAAGACCGAAACTACGATCTCTCTACAGAGTTGCACACATACGGTGTCATCTATCCGGCAGGGCTTCGCCGTCCAGAACTAGTTCCTGCCGGAACCCAGACAGCCTTACGGCTCTACGAAACTCTTTTCGTGGGAGGGAGAGAAGAAGCCAGATAATGCATGGCATGTGTATGAGAGCAAGGGATGAGTGTGGAGGGCTGCCCCTCCACCTCTATTTATAGGAAATCCCAAGGGGGTAGGGTAGTTTCACAAAAAACCCAAAATGCACATGAATGAAGTCCTTCCACAAGGACCTAGGAGTGAAACCAAGGAACAAGAGGGTCCCCAAGGGGGGATACCCCATGTGGCCGGCCACACCCCCATGAGGGGCCCAAAAATGGCTCCTATCCATCCATGTCATCCCCAAGATCTTTTGGAGCAAAGCCCCAAAAGGTGGCTTTCCATAAAGTAACCATAAAGCTGATTTTCACTATTCACGACGACATTTTTCAGCGTCTGATCGAACTGAAAATATTTATGTGGGCTAAGAACATTTCCAGTACCCACTAAAATGATTTTCAACGCGTTCCGAAACAATTCCGGTTTTAGTGATTTTCATCTGCGAAACGCATCTGAAGTGGCTCCGGCAGCTCCGGAACATTTCCGGTTTTTATCTCAGAAAATTCCAAAAAGCTTCCAGAATGATTCTGGCATCCTCCAAGAATTATCAGGCATGTGCCGAAACCAATTTGACTTAATGGTGTATCCCGAAACAACTTTTCGGTATCATCGAAACTTATCCGATGACCTCTCTCTGCGGTACGATTCCGCTGTCCGAAACTTTTCGGTGTCCGAAACTTTTTCGGTGATTTTCTCTCAGACTCCCTGTCTAGTATTCAGCAGATAGATGACCCTTAAGCGTGTGACCCTATAGGTTCGGTGAAGTATAGACATGACCCGGAACCCCTTCCGATCAATGATCAACATCGGAGCCGTGGACACCCATATTGACCCCTATACCCACACGAATAAATATTCGAGTGAACCTCCAGTTGCCGTGTGCTATTCCTGTTGCTTCGCGATATGTTACAAATACCCGAGGTGAGACATGTTGGCATTCCCGTGGATCAACAACTTGTCCACTATGCTAGTTACCTCGTTACCGGTATTGTTCTCTTTTCTCGTTATCGTGTTCCGGCATCCCCGTGATCAAATCACAAAGTGTCTGGCCAGACGATGATGGATACCGTAACACCGAGAGGGCCCAGAGATATCTCTCCATCGTCGGAGGAGCAAATCCCAATCTTGAGCTATCAAGTTACTTGACACACTTTTCCATGAACCCGTAAGCCGCCGTAATAGCCACCCATTTACGGATGACGTTTAACAAACCCCAAAGTTCATGAAGCAAGCATGAAGAAACTCGATACTCTCATGGTCTAAGGAATCATGCAAACGTTAACCATCTCTGTGTTATGTACCAATAAACTTGTGACGAATGAATCTCATAGCATAACATCAATCCGGGTCGATTCAACACAAATGTTCTCTTAACATTGTGCCCTCAAGGTTGCTGACATAGACATGCCCATGATCAGGAAAACATAACCATCATGCAACACTTGAGCTAGTCTTAGAGGCCAGACTAGGAATACATTTTACCGTTTATTATTCCACATGTGCATATGAGTCTTCCTCCGAGCCTCGTGGTTATTGCAGACTCGAGAACCATAGCAGTTATAGCATGGAACATAAACATAATTATGAACTCGGAGATAAATAATATCATTTATTATTGCCTCTAGGGCATATCTCCTACAGACTCCCACTTGCACTAGAGTCAATAATCTAGTTAATGCTAATGCACTTTACACCTGTGGCACACCGGTATCGAAGAGGTATCTCTAGGCCCTCTCGGTAATGCACATCACTATAAGCCTTGCAAGCAATGTGACCAATGAGTTAGTTGCGGGATGATGTATTACGGAACGAGCAAAGAGACTTGCCGGTAACGAGATTGAACTAGGTGTGATGATACCGACGATCGAATCTCAGGCAAGTAACCTACCGATGACAAAAGGAAATAACGTATGGTGTTATTGCGGTTTGACCGATAAAGATCTTCGTAGAATATGTAGGAACCAATATGAGCATCCAGGTTCCGCTATTGGTTATTAACCGAAGATGTGTCTCGGTCATGTCTACATAGTTCTCGAACTCGTAGGGTCCGCACGCTTAACGTTCGATGACGATTTGTACTATGAGTTATGTGTTTTGGTGACCGAACTTTGTTCGGAGTCCCATATGAGATCACGGACATGAAGAGGAGTCTCGAAATGGTCGAGAGGTAAAGATTCATATATTGGAAGGTAGTATTCGGACATCGGAATGGTTTCGAGTGGTTCGGGTATTTTACCGGAGTACCGAGGGGTTACCGGAACCCCCCGGGGAAGTATTGGGCCTACATGGCCTTAGTGGAGAGAGAGGAGGGCCGCAAGGGGTGGCCGCGCCCCCCCCCCCCATGGCAGTCCGAATTGGACTAGGGGAGGGGCGGCGCCCCCCTTTCCCTCTCCCTCTCCCTCTCCTTCCTTTTCCCCTCAGATAAGAAAGGAAAAAGGGGGGCGAATCCTACTAGGAGTGGAGTCCTAGTAGGACTCCCCCATGGCGCGCCCCTCTTGGTCGGCCGCCTCCTCCTCCCCTCCTTTATATACGGGGGCAGGGGCACCCCGTAGCACATCAATTGTTCTCTTAGCCGTGTGTGGTGCCCCCCGCCATAGTTTACTCCTCCGGTCATAGCGTCGTAGTGCTTAGGTGAAGCCCTGCGCGGATCACATCACAATCACCATCACCACACCGTCGTGCTGACGGAACTCTCCCTTGACCCTCTGCTGGATCAAGAGCTCGAGGGACGTCATCGAGCTGAACGTGTGCTGAACTCGAAGGTGCCGTACGTTCTGTACTAGATCGGTTGGATCGTGAAGACGTTCGACTACATCAACCACGTTAAACTAACGCTTCCGCTTTTGGTCTACGAGGGTACGTAGACACACTCTCCCCCTCTCGTTGCTATGCATCTCCTAGATAGATCTTGCGTGATCGTAGGAAATTTTTTGAAATTGCATGCTACGTTCTCCAACACTAACCCCCCCCCCCTCAACCTTTTCAGCCTACAGAGCAAGTTCCTACTTACATTGCGTTGCCTGCCTAAGACCTTGTCAGATCCCGCTCAAAGAAATGCCCTCTCAATTTTTTTCAAAAGTAAAAAAGGTGCCCTCCGGAGGTGCCAGCGCGGTGATGGTAAAACTTGCTAGGGAGGTGAGCATAGATCTGACAAGGGCCTTCCTACCATCCGCGGTGATGAACCTCCCCTGCTAGGGAACAAGCTTTCCAGCCGCCCTGTCAATGAGAAACTAGAGATTAATCTTCCTTAGGCGATGGATCGATAGGGGAAGGTCAAGATATTTGAGCGGGAAGGAAGAACACTTGGCGGGAAAGCTTTACCAGACGCATTCAAGGTCGATGCCCGCACATCGAATCGGGGCGTCATGACTCTTCTCCAAATTTGTCACGAGACCCATGACCTCCCCAAAACCGGCGAGGATGGAAGTGATGTGCATAATGTCCTCCTTCATGGGCGCCATAAAAATTGCAATGTCGTCAGCACACAAGGAGGTGCGAATACATGTCTCTTCCCACCATTCTGATGAAAATGACCATGTTTAGTGGTGTGGTTGAGCAGGTCCTATATAGGGTAAATTGCCAGCACGAAGAGAAGTTGCGATAGCGGATCACCCTGTCGTAGACCCCGACCATGCTTGATGGGCTCACCCAAAGTACCATTGAGCATAACTCATGAAGACGACGTGCATAGAAAAGGCGGTGAGCATATTTATGAATCTAGCCGGAAAGCCAGGTCTGAGCAGGATATCCAGCAGGTAGTCCCATCGCATAGGATTCAAAAGCGTTTTTGATGTAGGGCTTGCAGAGAAGGGTTGGCTTCTTAGTGTAGTGCAATTTTGTAGCCGAGTTGTGCACATACAAGAAGTTGTCATGGATACTTCTGGTCTTTATGAAAGCACTCTTGGATTGGCAGATAAGGGCGTGATTGAATGGAGCAAGCTGGGATGCCATTATTTTTGCAACAATATTCGCAATCGGGTGGATGAGACTGGGACCTACAGAACAACTACCTCACTGGGGGCATCCCGCCAATGATCTCCAACTATGAAAGCCTTGCGTCTCTACCCCAGCCTCAACTATATCAATGGCTCCATGCCCCAATCCCTCGGCAGCCTTAGCCGGCTCCGAGACCTCATCCTCTGTGGGAGAATAACTCGAGGGTGAGATCCCGCTGTTAAGAAACGTAGTAATTTCAAAAAAATTCCTATGCACACACAGGATCATGGTGATGCATAGCAACGAGAGGGGAGAGTGTGTCCACGTACCCTCGTAGACCGAAAGCGGAAGCGTTAGTACAACGCGGTTGATGTAGTCGTACGTCTTCACGATCCGACCGATCCAAGTACCGAACGCATGGCACCTCCGAGTTCAGCACACGTTCAGCTCGATGACGTCCCACGAACTCCGATCCAGCAGAGCTTCGAGGGAGAGTTCTGTCAGCACGACGGTGTGATGACGGTGATGATGATGCTACCGACGCAGGGCTTCGCCTAAGCACCGCTACGATATGATCGAGGTGGATTATGGTGGAGGGGGCACCACACACGGCTAAGAGATCAAGAGATCAATTGTTGTGTCTAGAGGTGTCCCCCTGCCCCCGTATATAAAGGAGGGAGGGAGAGGCCGGCCCTAGAGGGGGCGCGCCAAGTGTGGGGAGTCCTACAAGTCCTAGTAGGATTCCCCTTTCCTTTCCGGAGTAGGAGAGAAGGAAAGAGGGGGAGAGGGAGAAGGAAAAGGGGGCTGCACCCCTTGTCCAATTCGGACCAGAGGGGTGGCACGCGCCTCCTTCCTTTTGGCCGCTCTCCTCTATTCCCGTATGGCCCAATAAGGCCCAATACTTCTCCCGGTGAATTCCCGTAACTCCCCGGTACTCCGAAAATACCCGAATCACTCGGAACCTTTCCGATGTCCGAATATAGTCGTCCAATATATCGATCTTTACGTCTCGACCATTTCAAGACTCCTCGTCATGTCCCCGATCTCATCCGGGACTCCGAACTACCTTCGGTACATCAAATCACATAAACTCATAATACAATCATCACCGAAACTTTAAGCATGCGGACCCTACGGGTTCGAGAACTATGTAGACATGACCGAGACACGTCTCCGACCAATAACCAATAGCGGAACCTGGATGCTCATATTGGCTCCCACATATTCTACGAAGATCTTTATCGGTCAAACCGCATAACAACATACGTTGTTCCCTTTGTCATCGGTATGTTACTTGCCCGAGATTCAATCGTCGGTATCTCAATACCTAGTTCAATCTCGTTACTGGCAAGTCTCTTTACTCATTCTGTAATACATCATCCCGTAACTAACTCATTAGTTACGATGCTTGCAAGGCTTATAGTGATGTGCATTACCGAGTGGGCCCAGAGATACCTCTCCGACAATCGGAGTGACAAATCCTAATCTCGAAATACGCCAACCCAACAAGTACCTTCGGAGACACCTGTAGAACACCTTTATAATCACTCAGTTACGTTGTGACGTTTGGTAGCACACAAAGTGTTCCTCCGGTAAACGGGAGTTGCATAATCTTATAGTCATAGGAACATGTATAAGTCATGAAGAAAGCAATAGCAACATACTAAACTATCAAGTGCTAAGCTAACGGAATGGGTCAAGTCAATCACATCATTCTCCTAATGATGTGATCCCGTTAATCAAATGACAACTCATGTCCATGGCTAGGAAACTCAACCATCTTCGATTAACGAGCTAGTCAAGTAGAGGCATACTAGTGACACTCTGTTTGTCTATGTATTCACACATGTATTATGTTTCCGGGTAATACAATTCTAGCATGAATAATAAACATTTATCATGAAATAAGGAAATAAATAATAACTTTATTATTGCCTCTAGGGCATATTTCCTTCACCCGCCGCCGTTGGTCAGCGATCGTACACTCGAGAACCTCATCCTCCAGTACAATGGCTCACATATCCCATCAGAATTTATGAACTACGAGAACCTGAGATGGATATTGCTCGAGAGCAATCGGCACTCCGGGATGGTGTCGGCCTCGCTGGGTGGCTAGACAACCTTGCAATCTTGAGTCTCAACAACAACTCCTTCTCAGGCCGAATACCGCCGGAGCTAGGAGACTGCATGAGTATAGTTTGGCTGGATTAGTTAGTCTCACATCTAGAGCTTGTTCGCGCGACCGATAATTTCAATGAAGATAACATGTTGGGATATGAAGGATGTGGAAGGTATTTAAGGGACAAGTCGGCAATGGTTTGGTGGTTGCAATAAAGGTTCTTGACATGCAGTCTAACTGCCTAAGAGTGCAGTGTCGGAGCTAGACAAAATGAGTTGGGGGAGACAAAATGTGAGTGTTGGGAGGGGCAAAAGCTAAAAATGTTTCCATCTAATCACAATAATTGATGCTGGGGCCATAGCCCCCCCCCCCCCCCTCCAGCAACACACATAGCTTCGTTGTTGCAAGCGTGCCATTGGAAGTTCTTTCGGTGAGTGTCGTGTGCTTCACATATCCCGGCACCACAATCTGATACAGATAATCAACACATGTTCTAACATGGATTTCAGCGCGTTGGTGCTATAGTACATGCCCAATGGTAACTTAGAGACACTGCTTCTCTTCCTGCTAGGCGGCGAGAGGCAATTCGGGTTCCGTGAGAGCCTAGGCGTTATGCTCAAGGTATCGATAGCAATGGAGTATCTACACAATGATTACCATGAAACCGTTATGCATTGCGACTTAAAGCCAAGCAATGTGCTCTTTGACGAGGACATGATTGCACATGTCGCAAATTTTGGCACTGCAAGGCTACTAGAAGTTGATGATGGATTTGCGTTCGCCATGAGCATGTGTGGCACAACTGGGTACATGTCACCAGGTACTTAGTAATGATTATCTTACTCAGTGTACCAAATATTTGTTAAGCTGTTGATTAACTATTATTGGTCAATCACATTGAAAGTTGCATTTATCCCCTTTTTTCAGAGTATGGGTTGTATGGGAAAGTGTCACTAAACAACAATGTGTTTACTTATGAGATCATGCTCCTTGAAGTCTTTAGTGGAAAGAGGTCGGCATATGCTATGTTTGTTGGAGAATTGAGCCTAGATGGTGGGTTCACTAGTTGTTTCAGGCAGATCAGCTTGCTCATGCTGTGGATAGACGACTACTCAATGCTCCGACATGGGCATTGACTTTCTTGGGCCAACACTCGTATCAAGTGCACCGGATGCCATATAACATTTTAAAAATCTGAAGAAAAAAAATCTACGTTGTCACAAAATTTGAAACATATCTTGAGATATAAAAATGAAAAATTTGATATCAATGTAATAATGGGCCAAATCTAAAGCCCAACTTATGTTATATACTGTTCAATTGCCATTTATCTTTTCGATCTATGTTTTGGATTTTGACTTGATGTTGTGTGGATGTGCTAACTATTTTTCAGAAATTTTTGAACATTAAAAATGTGCATTGTGAGTTTGGGGCACCGGTAGTACCACAAGCACGGGTGCATCAGATATTCTCCCAACACAGGAGGTTGGTGTGCTCTGCTCCAATGACTCACCACATGATAGGATAACGATGAGCGATGTAGTGCCGAGCGTGAAGAACATCAAAACAGAGTATACCAAAAATACAACATCTGCATCAGGAAGTGCGTCACAATGATTGGTCGCCCTTGCTTCATGGCCACGTGCACGACCGTTCTGGGGAAACAAAAAGAGGAGTGAGCAATATTTTTTTTGATATATTCGGTAGCGCTTTCTTTGTTCTAAGACAATGAACAAAGATCGATTCGGAACCGAAACTTTGTGTAGATCAATGTGCCATGTGTGATTCGTACTATTTGAAATGAGACCGAGAAGTCCGCGGCGTCACTCCATGATTGGTCTTCCCTTTCATAGTTTTTTTAAAAAGGAGGATGATCCCCGGCCTCTGCATCTGAGAGATGCATGCGATCATTTTATTGAATATTCTCGAGGACCTTATAAAGTAGAACAATAATATGCCTGAATCCGCCATCTTGGCAACATCTGCCGCTACTCCTATCCAAATTATGAAGGGGTGCAAGCTGGGCCACATACCCATACCTCTCACCTAAGCCTAATATCTACAGCCGGAGGCCCCGACCAAGCCATCTGCCGGGTCCGGTGCTCAAACCGGTCTTATGCACTCACATGTGTCGTCGCCGCCATCTTCCACTGGTCCATCTTCAGAGCATATTGAGGCGACAACCTTGGTAGGTCCTCCGCCATCGACGCCACCACGACGCCAAACGACGACCTCCACCTCCGCGAGCCTTGGCAGGTCCTCCGCCATTGACGCCACCACAACGCCAGCCGACGACCTCCACCTACGCGAGTCCATCTCCAAGCAACGGACGTAAACCCATGCTAGGATAGGGCCGCACCACCGCCGTCGCCTACCACCCACAAGCGCCACCCAACCCCAAGGTTCCCAAAGCGGCGCCTTCAAGAAGGGAACGGCGCCGTGAGCGCCGCCGCCGCCCAACAAAGTTAGGGCTTTCGGCCGGGAGACCTAGGGGAAGGTGAAGTGAGGAGATCAGTCCATACCAACGCCTCCAAGGAGGGGAACGGCGCCCTCAGGCGTCGCCGTCGGCGCGCCGGTCATTTCCGGCCAGGGATTTCGCCCGAACTAGATCCCCGCCACCAGCAGCACCTCCTGTACAGAACTGGCGACCAAGAGGAAGCGCGGACCGACCAGGCTGGCCCGCACGCCGAACAGGGGAGCAGGGGAGGCGCTAGATCGCGCGCACCGACCGCCGCAGAAGCTGCCGCCGGCCGCCAACGACCACCGGATCCCGCCCCCGCGCGGCCGGGACACCAGATCCACCGCCCGCACGGCTGCTAGCCGGCCGTGCCTTGCCAATGAAGCCGCCGCTCCAGATCCGGGGTTCCCCACGCACATGTAGGGCAACCGAGGCCCCGCCGCCACCATCCTTGGCGCCCCGGGCTTCCCCGGCGGCTGCCTCAGGCGGCGGCGAGGAAGGGAAGAGGGGGAGGGGGGTGAGGAGGAGGGGCGGCTAGGGTTGGGAGGAGGGGCGGCTAGGGTACACCTAGTAATAATTTACATCTAAGACGTTCATGCTCTGCACCTGAGAAGAAACACAAAACTTTTACAAAGAACCAGAAGAGTACAGGTGACCATAACCACGTGCTGTCAACAGAAAACTGTTGATGGGTAATTAAACCAAAAAAGGTGGGATAATTCATATCTTATGGAAGAGGACAATGGGATTATGCACACACAAAAATCGCCATCTTTATTGACTCATAATTTAGCATCAAGGAAATACAAATACATCGAGCACACACCGCAAGAGGATTATGCTATTGGCTCATCATATTCATTTGACCCAATATTTCAGTTGTACAATCATGGAAAATACTGAATTTATAGTACATTGGAAAATGTGACTGAATTTGCAGGAGAAGTTGTATGATAAACCTCCGAAATGCTTTACAGAAGGGGAAGTGTCGATCTATTATTACATTGGAAGGGAAGAAATAACCTTGATTTCTATAGATGTTGCCAAATCATTAAACCCTCGGCAAACAGTAGAGCAGCAGATTTATTACAGATTTCAGTCTGCTGACAGTACATCACCTGAATGTGAGGTAAAAATGTCATCAAATAAGGCATATTATACAATACCCACAGCACAAAACACCAAAGAAAACAAAGGCAGATTAACACGATCATGTGTTGCTTCAATCCTTCTTCTGGACTCTGAGTGTGAAGGCCTGGAGGGACAAGAGCACTTGCTTGATCCTCTCTCTGATCTCGCCGTCAATCAGATTTCCATCAGCGTCAAACTTTGGCGGCTGCTGAAATGCTTGGACGAACAGCTCTGGCTTGTTAATGAAATGAAGATCTAAGAACTGTTAGAGTTGTGTCGAATATTATTGTACAAGTTAGGTTACGGTTGGACTTGGAGTCGTATAGTAGGTAGACAAGATATGGAATCGTGTCCAAGTAGAACGCTTGTATCCAAGGCCTCTCATATATAGCGGGGGTAGACACACGACGTAACCTATGCCAACATAATAGCACGGGCACGCAGGGGAGCCAACGGCGTGTGCCGGTGCCCGGGCGGCCAGGGTGCGGTATTGTGACGGTGTCATGGGGAGGAGCGCCCATAGTCATGCCCCGGGGATGTAGCCATATTGGTGAACCTCGTTAACAAATCTCGGTGTCATGCCTCGTGTGATTGCTTGGTCCTCGGTAGATCGATGGTAACCTCGGATTAATTATAACAAGTGGTATCATGAGTAAGGTTCGAAGAGGTCGCAGATTGTTGATCTAGAGGAGGTCGTGGTCGTGGAAAAGGTTTACGACAGATGGCGCAATTGGGCGGCAGCGGATGTTGCCGGCAGTTTTCATGTCGCGGAGTCTTGGCCAGTATAGCAACGGTGACACGAATCGGAAGCAGTCGGAAGCTGCAGGATGACGGTAGATCGGATCAGCGGAACAGAGGCTCGGGGACGCAACGCGTGGCGGAGGCGGGATCGTGCAGGGGCGGGAGTCTTGCGTCTCAATCGGAGCGGCGGCACTTTCAAGGGCGCTCGCGCGTGGCTCTGGCCGAGCCGGACCGAGCAGGCAGCGCCAGGTGGGCCTCTAGGCCAAGGCGTGGCCGTTTTTTCAGGAAAAAAGGCAAGGGCCAAGGCATGGCTGTTCAAGTGCAAGGGGGTTCCGAGGAGCGTGACGCGAAGACGGACGGGGCTGCTGCATGCATGGTAAACAAGGAGGCCTCACGTACTAAGGCAGATGGCCTGGAGCTGCTCGTGTGGTGGTACAAGTTGTGCAAAGCCAAGGGTACCACGAGATTTGTTTGTGAAAAAAAAAAGTGCAGTTCTTGTGCGTGCATGGAGGAGCTATTAGTGGACCAAGACAAGAGCAGGGAATTGTGCGGAGGGATCGCTCGGTCAGGTTTGCATGAAAATTTCTCTTGTGGGTCATGTTTGCTAAGTGGTTGTTTGGATACAGGGAATTAGATGTGGGATTTTAGAAAACGAGTTTTTAGAGGATTTTTAGGAAAACCTGTTTTGGTTAGTTATTCTGGTAAAGTAAGTACATACAATACTTTGTTTGGATGAGAAATATAGTAAAGCATGGATACGCAGCTCCATCACATAGCGACTTAGTCAAAATTCCAATACGTTCCTTCAGTCGATCTATTGAGCTGCTGGCGCTTAGCGGGAGCGTCTCCGTCGAGCGCTCCTGTCAGCCTTGCTGTGGCCGCTTCCCCAAGTAGGGCGACAGAGACAAGGGCGCCGTCGGTGGAGTCGTTGAGGACAAAACGAACCAGGCTGCCGGCGGCCGGCCATGCAGTAGTGTCCTCTGTGCGCCGCTGGGATGACCAGGGAGGGAGTAGTGCTTACGATGTGATGCCATTCGCCGCTCATGTTCATTGGGAGATCAGGTTGTAGCAACCGTTGGTAGGACGAACACATCGGCTATGTGTGCTCCGCGGCAGCTCCCACCTCGCCAAGTCGCCATGCCACACGGCAACAGGCACATGCGAGCCCCGAACAACATGCTCGCCGATGCTTGTAGAGGACGTCGCGAAGCATGCGATTCGTCGCCGTGTCACATGACGACGGCCACGTCCGGGCCAGAGCGGCTAGCCGAGCGGCACTGACTGCCAGCGTCGCCTCGCATGTGCCTGCAAAGGAAGTGGCGGCGCTCTGATGCGTCGCCGTGCGACACGACAACGACCACGTCCGGGCCCGAGCGGCGAGCTCACCCACTCGGCGGCGACTCGCTCATGCCCGAAGAGGATGTCGTGGGGCGCTCGTGATGCGCCCAACACGTCTCTATAGCGTAGCATCTGGCCAGGTCAGATTGCGGCCGTCGTCGTCGGCAGAAGGAAGAGCACGTCGGCCATGGCACCATGCGCTCCATACATGGCCGCCGTATTCATAAAACTCGTTTATATAAAAATGCCAAATAGTCGTTTTTCTATAAGCCGGGTTTTTGAGGTTTTGTAGAACTCAGTTTTCTTTATCCATGATTTGGTTAGGTGATCCAAACAAGATTTTTGGTTGTTACAACCGAAATTGCATTTAACTAGAACTAGTTCTCTATAATCTTGCTATCCAAACAACCCCTAAGAGTGCTTGGTGCGTGTACTTTAAGGACGGTAACACGCGCATAAAGCTTGGAGGAGTCTGAAGTGTGGCATGGCAGGATCATGCATACACAGGGCGTCAGGCAATGCACGGATGTGCGGGCAGACACGACGCAGGGTGGAGCATGGTTGCAGTCGGTAAATTCGGCTGGGTCGGACTGGACAGTCTGATGGATCGAAATTGATGTCGGTTAGACAGAAGACGGCGGTGATTTCAGCGACGACGACACAGGAGCGTGATGCTGATGGTGGCCGACTTCTGTGGCGTGGAAACACGTGGTGCATGCCTGAGGCTTGTGCGGCTTCGACAGACTATGGCACGGGGTTGATTCAAGACGGTGCGCACAAGGGAGCTTGAAGTCAACAGGGCGCGGGGTAGCACAGCGCAGCTACATGGAGTCATGTTGAAGGTGGAGCTGAAGTCTGATGGATGACTATGCTCTGTGCTGATGGAGGGGCTACGACGTAAATGCATGGAGAGTCGAAGACTATTTCAGCGGAAAAGTGAGAGGCACGTGGATTGGACTAGGTACCGGTGGTCTGATGGAGACGTGATACTCGGTATCGGTCGGTGATGATTGATGGTTCTCTGCAGTGGGGGTTGAGGCAGTGTGGGCTAGCTACCCGGGAGACTCGACCAGGACAGCAGAGGCTCGACGCGGTGATAACGGCGAGGTGTGCGGTAAGCACGGGACATAGCACCAGACCGAGGCACTAATGGTGTGACATGTGGTCAGACAAAGTGTGCAGGGGTGTTGAAGCTTTGTTGACGAGTACTAGATTCAAGTTGGTGACTGGGTCTATCGGTGCCGGTTGATGGACAGGAGTTGACCATGAAGAATCTGAGAAAGTGGTGGAAAGTCTGAAATTGTCAAAAGCTAAGAGGGTACATGGCCGTATATTCTGTGGTGTTCAGTGCATATGGGAAAGTGCAGATGACAAGTACAGAAGGAGGCGGAGTGCTATAGCTATGAGACATATCAGAGACTATCCGGAAGAAGGGTGATACAACTATGAATTTGACTCAGGGTGACACAGGGCAACGGTGAAATTCCTTCAAGTTTCAGACAGACGGTCATGAAAGAGCGGTGATGTTGAGTTCAGGTAACTCTTATATGTGGCATTCAATATGTGAGTTGTTCACTTCCACGCAGATCTGTTATCGGTGTGTGATGGCGTTGAACGGATACTCCGGATATTGGAAGCAAAAAGTTGAGTAATGAGGAACTTAATTTTTGCTCGAGTGTTGACTGTGAAGAAGACGAGAAGGGACTAGAGTTGCAGGTGGAGTCACATGGAGTCTGGGAGTAGCAGTGGTGCTCATGGCGTATCTCAAGTCCAATGTACATGGAGGTTCGACTCACGGATGAATCCGAGGTGGTGGAGAATATTCGTCAAGGTGGAGTTTGTTAGAGTTGTGTCGGATATTATTGTACAAGTTAGGTTACAGTTGGACTTGGAGTCGTATAGTGTGTAGACAAGAAATGGAGTCACGTCCAAGTAGGACACTTATATCCAAGGCCTCTCATATATAGTGGGGGTAGGCACACGACGTAACCTATGCCAACATAATAGCACGGGCACGCGGGGGAGCCGGCGGCGTGTGCCGGTGCCCAGGCGGACAGGGTGCGGTATTGTGACGGTGTCATGGGAAGGAGCGCCCATAGTCATGCCCCGGGGATGTAGCCATATTGGTGAACCTCGTTAACAAATCTCGGTGTCATGCCTCGTGTGTGATTGCTTGGTACTCGATAGATCGATGGTGACCTCGGATTAATTATAACAAGAACACCCTGACCTGCCGGAGATGGTACTGTCATCTATCCACCTCCTGCGCTGACAATCGCAGCAGGTTTGTCTGCCCAGTAATTCTTTCCTCTAGAAGCCCAATCAAGCGCATTCTTTAGAGGGGCTGCAGTAGAGAGTTGAGACACAGAACATGTGAAGAAAACACGTATACGAGCATCAATGATACATTCTAATAAGAAAAAGTTGGTCAAAGTTTGTCCATCGACAGTTTAGGAATCACTAAACTGTCTATGGGCCTTCATGTCTCAACCTTCATGATAACTGCATTTTTCGGGTTAGCTATCTGTCCTCCTTTTGCTCCAGATAATTAAGGTGTTACAACAATTGATCATTTTATTTTGCACGTAAACTAAGCATGTTATTCTACTGCGCCTAGTGTATGTATGCACTGGACCAGTACACCAAAAAATTATTGCTTATGATGATTTTCAGAATTCCAATGTTTATGAAGCAGATAGAGAGGTTCAAGGACTAAGAGCTCAACTTGGCTGCACATTCAGCAATTTTGCATAAGAGAGCATGTCTTAGGCTCAACCACTTGTTCAGGTTTATGAAAAAAAGGCACATCAAAGAGGAAAAATATCAAGAGAACTTGATGAGAACCATTTAATTGGTCAATCGAAATAGGGCAACCGCTGTCAATTAATAGTACCGAACATAGTTTTACAGTCAGTGTGAGTAGTTCACTCGAACATAGTCTTACGATTATCTGGTAGTACTGATATACACTGCTATAACACTTTATAGTTGGACTGCCACTAGGAGCCAAGAGCAATAGATTGTTAATAGTATCTTACATCCTTCAAGCAAATATAATAAGTGAAACAGCTGAGTATCAAATTGCCATATTTGTTTAATCAGACTTGTCAATTAGCATATATAACTACTGAAACGCAGAAAGAGGGAATGTCCGTTGGATATTTTGTGCAGTAGAATTGGACATTTCTCTCCCCGCAAAAACAAAAAGAATTGGACATTTCTCAGGTGTACCGGTTATCACAGAATCATATAAAATTGAACTAGAAGGGCAGGAAAGAATATTTTTGGGCAGTATAGAATATTGACACCCTTTACTTTATAAAATCTGCAAGAAAGGAATAAAGGAGGTTCTAACACTTCATGATGGCATGCTTACTTACTGACAAGACAAAATTGTTCCTTCTTTTTTCAGTTGGTCTAAAAAATTTCGTATTCCGTGATCACTACTTTAGATTCAACATACTATATGTTCATGTTTTCAATATACACACGCCCGACATGACTCCACTAACTAAGCACCATGACAATGGCATGAGAATCAATTACACTGATTTTCCATAATGGGAATCAGACAGAACCCGCCACTTTTGCACCATGGAAAACCAAGTGTGAATCCACCTTCTGAAACACTGCTCTTATGCACACAGAAACTCATCATTTGGCATAGCCAGCCTCCATTACCTATACTGCCGACAAACCATAACATAATCCTTGGTTGTATTTGAGACAGAACATATGTACGCCCAAATTACACTGACCACTAGTAACTTGTAAACTGTATCCATGTCAATTCGTGCAGGAGCAAGTGCCAATTTGGGCGACATTCTTACATAGCTTGAGCAATCGGAAGAGTACTCAGGAAAACGAGGCTGAAATTATGGAGGGGGAGGAGCGGGCACTTACTTGTGATGGAGTAGTTGTACTCTGGTGTGCCGAAGAGGAAGCAGTCGGCGGCGCGGATGCGGCCGCGGAAGGCCTCATTGTTCTTACCTCTTGCCGTGGTAAATGAAAAAAAAAATGTCCTTGACTGAATTTTCATCATGGTTATCATACTTCAAAATTCCAATCCATATCATGCTACCCACTTTGCAACCGATTTTGATCGCTCTTGCTTCAGGGCCACATGATATGCACAACCGTTCTTCAAAAAGAAAAAGGAAAGGATTGAGCAATATATAATTTGGACACAAGCTGTAGCACTTTGTTTGTTTAACACAATGACTTGCAACCGGTTTTCAAGCTTAAATTTTGTGTGTGCCATTCTGCCAATGTGTGCTGGTGAAATAAAATACAGAACGTTCAGAGAGAAGTGGGCATGATAATGATAGAAAATTAAACCTAGAAAACGGGGGTATAGTTTATCTCTTGCGGAGGACAACAGGATCAGTCAATTTGTGCATGGTATTCATATAAGCCAATATTTCAGTTGTAAAATCAGGAACAATGCTGAGTATATGTCATACAGTAGTATGCTGGAAAAACAGACTGAATTTGCAGGGCAAGGCGTATGATAAATCCTCATCATGCTTTACAGAGGGGAATGTGTCGATGTATGATTACAAGGGGAAGGAAATAACCTTGATGAAAAACAACCTCGATGCCAAATCATTAAACCCTCCACAAACAGTCAGCATATTTATTACAGATTTCAGTCTGCTGACAACACGTCACCTGAATGTAAAGTGAAAATGGCATCAAATAAGGCATATATTATACAACACCAACAGCACAAAACACCAAAGAAAACAAAGACGGATTAACACAATCATGTGTTGCTTCAGTCCTTTTGGACCCTGAGTGTGAAGGCCTGGAGGGACAAGAGCACTTTCTTAATCCGCTCTCTGATCTCGGCGTCAATCAGATTTCCATCGTTGTCAAACTTGGGTGGCTGCTGAAATGCCTGGACGAACAGCTCTGGCTTGTTGATGAAATGAAGATCTAAGAACACCCCGACTTGCCGGAGGTGGTACTGCGATCTACCTCCTCCAAAGCCACCTCCTGCACTGACAATGGCAGCAGGTTTGTCTGCCCAGCAATTATTTCCCCTAGAAGCCCAGTCAAGTGCATTCTTCAGAGGGGCTGTAGTTCAAACACAAAACATGTGAAGCAAGCACACATACGAGTATCAATGATACAATCTAACAGGAAAAGCAGCACCTCTGTTCCCCATTTAGGAACCACTGAACTATTCGACCTTCACACCTAAGCTACAGCTACATGCTTGTGTCTAGCTCGATAATAATTGGATTTTTCAGGTTAGTTGTTTGTCCTTCTTTTGCTGCAGACATCAACACGTCCATCAATACGCATAAGGTGTTGCGAAAATTGAATGGTTTTAGTGTGAACGTCAAATACAGGTTCAAGCACTAAAGGCTCAATTTGGCTGCCCATCCAGCAATGCTGCATCAGAGAGCCAGGTTCATGAAAAAAGGCCCATCAAAGAGAGAATACAGCAAGTGAACTTGATGAGAATCACTGCAATGCTCAATCAAAATAGGGGCACCGATGTCAATTAATATAATCAAACAACGTTCTACTGTTAATGTGAGCAGATCAGAGCAACATAATCTTGCGATATCTGCTAAAACACTTATATAGTTGGATTGCCACAAGGACCTAGACCCATAAGATGGTTAGTGTAGAATATCAAATTTGGTATTTTTTCACTTATATACTGTGCTCCTTGTGACTAGACAAATATGACAATTTGATACTCTGCTCTCCTTCGAGCACATAATATAATTGAAAGAGCAGAGTACCAGATTGCCATATTTGTGTAGTTAGACTAATCGATTAGCTTAAATTAGTAGTAGAAGACAGAAAGAGTAAGATCTGGAAATGTTACAGGGTGGGCAATCATGTGAACCAAACTTAACTGAGCAACAACTACAAGAATGTTGGTTGCTGCTGGACAGGTGTTGAGGGAAGATCTTTTTTTTGCGGGGTAGGTGTTGAGGGAAGATCAGCTGTGTATTTGTGCGATAGAACTAGATAGGGGCATTTTTCAGTTCTACCAGTTATCATTGAACTACACTAATGTGAGCTAAAAGGATATGATAGAATATTGATACCCTTTTCTTTATAAAATTTGCAAGAAAGGAATAAAGGAATTCCCAATACTATATGATATGATGACATGCTTACTGTCCCCATACAAATAATGATCGCTGCTTTAGCTACAATCCACCAACTGGTTATGTTTCCAATAGAGCATGCTTGACAGGACTCCACTAATTGGGCATCATAATGAGTGAAATGGGAATCAATTCCACTGATAGTGCATCATGGGAACCAAATTGTGAAACATCCCACAATGCCACCACAGTTGGTCTCAATTACCGACAGTTCCAGAAAACAAAAACCTTGTCGAATTGCGACGAAACAAGTGCAGGCGACATTAAACATCACTAAGAAGAGATGCCCCAAATTACACTGACCATGGTAACTTTTAAACTGTATCCATGTCAATTCGTGCAGCAGCAGCAGCAGCAGAAGCAACTGACAATTTGGGCGATAAACTTACATGGGTTCAGCAATCGAAGAGTACATGGTAGGGAAACCAGAATAAAATTAGGGGGAGCGGAGGACTAGCGAGCGAACACTTACTCGCGATGGAGTAGTTGTACTCTGGCGAGCCGAAGAGGAAGCAGTCGGCGCTGGCGATGCGGTCGCGGAAGGCCTCGACGGCGGGCGGGAAGCCCCCGTCGGGCGTCTCGAGGTCGGTGTTGAGCAGCGGCAGCGCGGAGATGTCGACGTGCTCCACGCGCATCCCCGGGACGGACTCCTCGCACACCTCCGCCGCTGGGCAGTCAACGACGTGTCAGCAGACGACTAGTGCTAATGCTAAGAAGGGGAGAAGAGGATTGGCGGAAGAGCGTGCGTACCGGCGCGGAGGAGGCCGCGGTTGTAGGAGGCCCTGCGGAGGGAGCCGCAGACGGCGGCCACGCGGAGGATGGGCTTCGCCGCGGCGACCTCCATGCTCTCTCTCGTCTCCCGGCTTCTTTCGGCTTTGGGAGGGAGGAGGCGGGGATGCTGTGCCGGGCACCTTCGGGGGGGTGGGTGGGTTCTGCTTTGGGTTGCCCGAGCGAGTGTGACTCTAGCCTGAACCTGAACCTGAATAAGGTGCAGTCTGCACCTGCATCGGTCAGTGTAAACGTGAGGCTCGCACATCAGCTTGGATGATGGCCAAAAACTTGCCAAACAAAACCATAAAATTCAGCAAAACAAAGTACTGTGCTGTCCATTTTGAAAGCAAACTAGAGTACTACCTCTGTCCTGATTTATTGGTCTACTTTGTATTTTGTGTTAAATTTTAACTAGCGATTTAACTAACAAGATACTAATGCATGCCACCAAAAATTATATCATTAAATTTGTATTTGAATATAATTTCCAATAATTTACAACATGCATTAACATTTTGTTAATTAAATTTAAAGTTAAAATTTGACACGGAATACAAAGAAGATCCATAAATCAGAACGAAACTAGTAGCACTGCTAGATTAAAATTGGACCGACTCTTGTGCGCACCACTCGGAAAACTCGGACGACGACAAGGCCAATCAACATACATCAGCCACGATGACCATTATGCATGTTCCTTTAGCATTTGCCGGCGCCTCTAGCCGCCTGGTGGTCTACTACTCACTACCATCTTTTCGATTTAAAATGGATTTTGTGCTCCCACAATGACCAATGGGCTCCACCAGTTCCATGGCGTTGCCTGGATTGGGATGGGCTGCTACACCAACCGCCATGGGATCATGTCAGCAGCCGGCAGCCAGAAAAGTCCTTGACGGATGTACCGAAGAAACAACAACAACCTGCCCCTAAAGATGGATATAAACAGAAAACATGTACCAAAAGGCCAACTGGAGACTGAGCTTTATGGAGGCCTTAATATAAGAACTCTAAACTTCAAACTTTTCAGCTCCAAAATATTCTAGAAAAAATATACAAATACTTAGAGACATAATGTACATGCGTGTAAATTTTCAGGGTAAAATACATTAAAATGAAAGCTACACACACAAAAATTAAAATCTGAGGCTTTTTAGCATACGTAAGGTTCATCCTCAAAGTACATCCTGAAGTTTTATACACATACGCATTACATCCTTGTATGCATGTATATTTTTTCCACAAGTTTTTTAAACTGAAAATTTTGATTATGAAAATTTTAAAATTAAGGCCTTCATGGAGCCCAATCTCCAAAATGCCCTACTCAAACATGTACAGCTTGATACCCTGTGCCCGATATGTATGCGATTTGATGAGGATGGGGGGAACCTCTTTCTACAATGCAAATGGTTGAAGCAAGTGTGGCGGGAAGCCTAGGTTGATGAACTAAATCTTAATGACCCGAAGAAAATTTGCATTAGCTATGAACAATTCAATTTTAATAAAAAGTTTCTGCAAATCAAATGCGAATGCAATTCACATGTAACTAAATATTTCTGCTATAGAAAGGGGATAAAATATGTAAAATGGGTAAATGTGCCTGTATGCTGATGATGCGGCGGTCCTTTAGCCCCAATCAAAGATGACATTCAGTTTCTGGCATCCACCCTGCAATCCTTCGGCGAGGTCATCGGTTTGATTACCAACTATTAAAAAACCAGAGTAGCACCAATCCGTTGTGGGGGAGTGTGAAGGAAATATGCCCTAGACGCAATAATAAAGTTGTTATTTATATTTCCTTATATCATGATAAATGTTTATTATTCACGCTAGAATTGTATTAACCGGAAACTTAGTACATGTGTGAATACATAGACAAAATATAAGTGTCCCTAGTATGCCTCTACTTGACTAGCTCGTTAATCAAAGATGATTAAGTTTCCTAGCCATAGACATGAGTTGTCATTTGATGAACGGGATCACATCATTAGAGAATGATGTGATGGACAAGACCCATCCGTTAGCTTAGCACTATGATCGTTTAGTTTATTGCTATTGCTTTCTTCATTACTTATACATGTTCCTCTGACTATGAGATTATGCAACTCCCGAATACCGGAGAAACACTTAGTGTGCTATTAAACGTCACAACGTAACTAGGTGATTATAAAGATGCTCTACAGGTGTCTCCGATGGTGTTTGTTGAGTTGGCATAGATCGAGATTAGGATTTGTCACTCTGTGTTTCGGAGAGGTGTCTCTGGGCCCTCTCGGTAATGATCATCATTATAAACCTTGCAAGCAATGTGACTAATGAGTTAGTTGTGGGATGATGCATTACGGAACGAGTAAAGAGACTTGCCCGTAACGAGATTGTACTAGGTATGATGATACCGACGATCGAATCTCGGGCAAGTAACATACCGATGACAAAGGGAACAACGTATGTTGTTATGCGGTTTGACCAATAAAGATCTTCGTAGAACATGTAGGAGCCAATATGAGCATCTAGGTTCCGCTATTGTTGGTTATTGACCGGAGATGTGTCTTGGTCATGTCTACATAGTCCTCGAACCCGTAGGGTCCGCACGCTTAACGTTCGATGACGATTTGTATTATGAGTTATGTGATTTGATGACCGAAGGTTGTTCAGAGTCCCGGATGAGATCACGGACATGACGGGGAGTCTCGAAATGGTCGAGACATAAAGATTGATATATTGGACCATGTTATTCGGACACCGGAAGTGTTCTGGATAGTTTCGGGTAAAACCGGAGTGCCGAAGGGGTTACCGGAACCCCCCGGGGGAACTAATGGGCCACCATGGGCCTTGTTGGAGAGAGAGGAGGGTAGCCAGGGCAGGCCGCCCCCCCCCCCCCCTTGCAGTCCGAATTGGACAAGGGAAGGGGGGCGGCGCCCCCCCTTTCCTACTCCCTCTCCCTCTCCTTCCTTCCCCCTCTCTCCCTTGTGGTGGAATCCTACTAGGACTAGTAGTCCAAGTAGGACTCCCCCTCCTTGGGCGCGCCCCCTAGGGCCGGCCGGCCTCCCCCTCCCTCCTTTATATACGTGGGGAGGGGGCACCCTAGAGCACACAAGTTGATCTTTTAGCCGTGTGCGGTGCCCCCCTCCACAGTTACACACCTCGGTCATATCATCGTAGTGCTTAGGCAAAGCCCTGTGCCGGTAACTTCATCATCACCATCGCCACGCCGTCGTGTTGACGGAACTCTCCCTCGGCCTCAACTGGATCAAGAGTATGAGGGACGTCATCGAGCTGAACATGTGCTGAACACGGAGGTGCCGTACGTTCGGTACTAGGATCGGTCGGATCGTGAAGACGTGCGACTACATCAATCGCTTTGATAAAACGCTTCCGCTTTCGGTCTACGAGGGTACGTGGACACACTCTCCCCGCTCGTTGCTATGCTTCTCCTAGATAGATCTTGCGTGATCGTAGGAATTTTTTTGAAATACTACGTTCCCCAACAGAGTGGACCTTGAAGACATCCTTCAGGCCTTCCCCGCCAGCAGAGCTACGTTCCTGATGAAGTACCTTGGACTACCTCTTTCGGTGACCAGCCTTAAAGCGGTCCATTTCTAGCGCCTCAAAGATAATGTTGTTGGTAAGCTCACTCCGTGGCACGGGTGCGACGCCCGGATAATTAAGCTACAGTAACTTTCTACTAATGATGCCACGCCACCTCGATTACTGTTGCTAATCTCACGTTAGTTCGAAACTGACTCAAATTCAAATTCAAAATCAAGCAAACAATAAAAGTTTTCAAATATTAAAACTAAAATGTTCGGGGTGAGCCAAATAATCCATACTAAATATTGGTGTAGAAACCACACTCCTCTAAAGTATTTAAATGCACCATAGTAATTAAAATAGCGGCAAAACTGTTATTTGATAAATACTTTTAAATAATAAATAATTACAAAACTATTTTATTTAGGTGCCAAAGTTAATGTGGCAGTAGTGTATTTATAAATACAAATTTAGGTGCTAGTGTTAATTTTTATAAAACTGAAATAAAAAGGAACAAAAAAAACAAAAAAAAAGGAAACGACTAAACAAAGAAATAAAGTCAAACAAGAGAAAAGAGAAAAAGCCCACCCCCCGGCCAACTGGGCCAACAGGCCCAGCTGCCCACCCACGCGGCCCAGCTGGCCCACCCCGGCTGGATATCCCCACCCGCAGCCAAACCCTAACCCCTATCACCCCACTTTCCCCCACACGATCCCCTTCTCTCCCCCCCTCGATCTGGATCGGGATCGGCCCCGATCCCGTCGACCCCGACGCCCAGCGCTCGCCGCCGCCCGGGACCACCTCGCCGGACCTTCCCCCGTCGTCCTTTATGCCGTCATCCCCGTCTTCCTCCCGCGCCTCTCCCTCGCGGGGTCCCCCCCCCCGCAACCCATCGACGGATGCCATCACCGCCCTCCTCTCCGTCGCCGGCGCTCCCCGTCCCCGTCGCCTGTGCCGCCTCGCCGGACCTCCCCGAGCCCGCTGTCAGTCCCCTACGGCCCCGCCGTGAGCACCTCCCTCTCCTCGCACTCCCCTTCCCCCCGTGTCGGACGTCACCGTGCACGCCGTCGCGCACCGGCGCTTGCCTGCGACCTCGATGCCCCCCCCCCGCTACTGCTCTCTGATCCCTCCTGCCTCTGCTCCACACGCGCTCGACGGCGCTCCCCTCCCTTCGGGCGCGTGCCCGCTCCCTGCCTCGACGCACTGGTCGCGCCCCCGGCGCGCCCCGCCCCCGTTCTCACGCAACTTCCCCGGCCCCGGCCTCGCTCTGCAGCTCCTCCGCTGCCTGGCCACGCCCGGCGCCGGCTCCCCTCGCCCCTGTCCGTGGCCGCCTTGGCCGAGGCCAGCCGCCGCTCGGCTCCCTTCCGCTCCGGCCACTTCGGCCACGGCCTCGCCCAGCTCTGGCATCGCCGTGCCTCGCCGTCCGCCCCGCTCTGTCGCCCCCTTGCCGCGCTGCTCCGGCTGCCGCCGTGGCCGGCGGCCCCTTGTTGGCCTCGGGCCTCCAAGCGGGCGCACGTTCCGCCCGCGCCCGTAACCGCACCCCCAGTGCCCGTCAAGGCCCTTGGGGCCTATGACAAACGGGGCCCACTGCCCAAAACATTTCTATAAAAAAATTAAATTAAAAAATATAATAAAAATATTAATTAATTAACTTAATTAATCATAATTAGAATAACCTAATCACTAGTTAACTTAATTAAACCCCGTTTAGCCTAATCTGTCAATGACACGGGGGCCCCACCCCATGTTGACCAGTCAAACATTGACTGGTCAACTGGGTCCCCTTGGCCCACATGTCAGCCCCTGTGTAAACTGCTGTGTACACAGGACTGGGTACATTTAGCAATTTCTCTTTTATTTTCAAATTAAAATAAATCCTGGAAATTTAGAAAATCATTTAAACTTATAAAAATCATATAAAATAATCCGTAACTCGGATGAAAATACTTTGTACATGAAAGTTGCTCAGAACGACGAGCCGAATCCGAATACGTAGTCCGTTTGTCAGCCACACGTTCCTAGCATAGCGAACATAGAACTTTCCCCCTCCGGTCCGTCTGTCCGAAAACGCGAAACATCGGGAATACTTTCCCGGATGTTCCCCCCCTTCGCCGGTAACACCTACTGCCGCATTAGGACACACCTAGCACCGCTCATTGTCATGTCACGCATCGTCATGCTTATGTTTGCATTGTATTTACTGTTTCTTCCCCCCTCTTCTCTCCGGTAGACTACGAGACCGACGCTGCTGCTGCCCAGTTCGACTACGGAGTTGACGACCCCTCCTACTTGCCAGAGCAACCAGGCAAGCCCCCCCTTGATCACCAGATATCACCTATTCTTCTCTATACTGCTTGCATTAGAGTTGTGTAGCATGTTACTACTTTCGGTTAATCCTATTCTGCTGCATAGCCTGTCATTGTTTCTACAGTTGTTACCCTTACCTGCTATCCTACTGCTTAGTATAGGATGCTAGTTTTCCATCAGTGACCCTACATTCTTGTCCGTCTGCTGTGCTATACTATCGGGCCGTGATCACCTGGGCGGTGATCACGGGTATATACTTATATACTATATACATGACACATGTGGTGACTAAAGTCGGGTCGGCTCGTTGAGTACCCGCAAGTGCTACTGATGAGGGGGCTGAAAGGACAGGTGGCTCCATCCCGGTAGAGGTGGGCCTGGGTTCCCGACGGCCCCCGACTGTTACTTTGTGGCAGAGCGACAGGGCAGGTTGAGACCACCTAGGAGAGAGGTGGGCCTGGCCCTGGTCGGCGTTCGCGGATACTTAACACGCTTAACGAGATCTTGGTATTTGATCTGAGTCTGGCCATTTGGTCTATACGCACTAACCATCTACGCGGGAGTAGTTATGGGTATCCCGGCGTCGTGGTATCAGCCGAAGCCTTCGTGACGTCAGCGACTGAGTGGCGCGCGCCGCATTGGACCGTAAGCTCGCGCTTGTATTAAGGGGGCTAGGTCTGCTTCCGGCCGCGTACGCAACGTGCAGGTGTGCATGGCGATGGGCCCAGACCCCTGCGCGCATAGGGTTTAGACCGGCGTGCTGACCTCTCTGTTGTGCCTAGGTGGGGCTGCGACGTGTTGATCTTCCGAGGCCGGGCATGACCCAGAAAAGTGTGTCCGGCCAAATGGGATCGAGCGTGTTGGGTTATGTGGTGCACCCCTGCAGGGAAGATTATCTATTCGAATAGCCGTGTCCCTCGGTAAAAGGACGACCCGGAGTTGTACCTTGACCTTATGACAACTAGAACCGGATACTTAATAAAACACACCCTTCCAAGTGCCAGATACAACCCGGTGATCGCTCTCTAACAGGGCGACGAGGAGGGGATCGCCGGGTAGGATTATTCTATACGATGCTACTTGGAGGACTTCAATCTACTCTCTTCTACATGCTGCAAGATGGAGGCTGCCAGAAGCGTAGTCTTCGACAGGATTAGTTATCCCCCTCTTATTCTGGCATTCTGCAGTTCAATCCACTGATATGGCCCCTTTACACATATACTCCTGCATAAGTAGTGTAGCTCCTTGCTTGCGAGTACTTTGGATGAGTACTCACAGTTGCTTTTCTCCCTCTTTTCCCCTTTCTATACCCGGTTGACGCAACCAGATGCTGGAGTCCAGGAGCTAGAGATCTCGAGGATGATTCTACATGGAGTTCGGCTTCGAGGAGTAGTTAGGAGGTCCCAGGCAGGAGGCCTTGCCTTTTCGATCGTTGCTACTTTTGTGCTAGCCTTCTTAAGGCAAACTTGTTTAACTTATGTCTGTACTCAGATATTGTTGCTTCCGTTGACTCGTCTATGATCGAGCAATTGTATTCGAGCCCTCGAGGCCCCTGGCTTGTATTATGATGCTTGTATGACTTATTTATGTTGTAGAGTTGTGTTGTGATATCTTCCCGTGAGTCCCTGATCTTGATCGTACACATTTGCGTGCATGATTAGTGTACGGTCAAATCGGGGGCGTCACAACGGGAAGCATGTCTCTTCCGCTGGTCATGGCATCCTAATCAAAGCAGTCCTCACTACACATAGTCGCTTCTTTGGTGGGGTTGTGGATGCCCCGGCGGGGGCCTCTTCAGTGTCGGTCACTAGGATCATCTGTGACGTCAGTGGTCGTGGCGAGGGAGCCCGCGCCATCCCCTTAACTTTGCCTGATACAAAACCTCCAGTGGCAATGGAGGTGGGAACATCTTTCGGAGATAATACGCCTACTCACAAGACTCAAAATGATGGGTCGCTCGCCTTGTCGATCCGGGTGGGTCTTCCTTTAGGTGGTCAGTTGTGTAATATAGTAGAAAACAAAAAATCATCCTATGATCAAACCAAAAACACTATGAAGATGCATTAATGGTTTAGATCGAGGCATTACCACCTCCTAGTTGCAGCGGAAGAAGAGTTGGTGTAGATCATACTTGAAGTCCATCGAACCTTTCACGAACGATCCCTTGAACCGAAGACCGAAAGCACAACCTCTCCATAGTTTACAAGCATACAGTCTTCACGATCCGGCAGCGCTTCGTCGTCCAGAGCTAATCGTCGCCGGAGAATAAGACGAAGAAGATTAGAACCACACCGGGATTCTAATGAGGACTAGAGACAGTTAGATCTAGCCCTAATTGGATCAACTAGAACTATAGAACTAGAGGAGGCTCCAAAACTTGTGTGTCCAAAGGGCCAAATCCTCAAGTATAGATAGGTTCGAGGGAGAGGGAGACGCACCCGGCACTATTTTTTTAAATAGTGGTGGTGTTTGGCTTATTTGGTACGACATTGCTAGGGACATAGTGGTGGCATTGGAAAATAGACGAGCATCACAGGTATATGTGATCCACAATTTGTACAAGGCACAATATAGTGCTGGCGTGGTATAACATGGAACGACGGCACTGTTGTATTTACTTTTGTTGAAGTGGTGGTCATATTTATATTATATTGTAGTTTACTTTTGTTAAATTTATTAAATTAAGAATATTGTTTTGAATTTTATTAAAGTACTATTATTATTTTGGGTCTTTTATTTGTTATGTTTTTGCTAAAAAGTAAATTTAAATTAGTCTTATTATTTTGAATTTTATGAAAGTACTATTATGTTTTTGATAAATTAAGAATATTATTTTAAATTTTTATGTTTTTTTTCTAAATTTACTTTTTCGTATTGGGCCAAGCCCAAATATTTTTAGGAGTCAGGGGGTCAAAACCAAGGGGCAACGCCCCCCTCGCCCCACTCCTCTCTCCCGCTTTGCCCGAGCGCGTTCGTCTCTTTGTTCCTCGCGTTCACCTTGCTTCCTCTCTCGCTGCTCCGATTATAGCATGTTCCGGCGGTGATGTAATCTCCCTCTCTCGTGCCAAAATTTGATTGGGTTTGATTTCATTTTGAGCTCGGTTTTCAGCGACGGCGGCGGCGAAAACGACGTACTGCTAGGGTTCATCGCCTCCACCTTCATCCCATCGGTAGCATTGAGTACGGTGAGTTCATGTAAGTGCATCTAGTGTCCCTTAGTGATTTTGGTGTATTGAAGACTTATAGATTAAGGGACTAATGTGTTTACGAGTGTACACTGGTCTATAAGTCTATGAGGAGTTTGATATTTACAGAGAAAGTCGACCCCTAAAAATGAAGTTCTTCGACTGAAGACTTTGAAAGTGAAGAAATTGGTGTGACCTTGAAGACTTGGTATTCATTCGAGGAACATGAAGCGTGAAGACTTTTGTTTTCGTAGTTTCATTTTCTCTTTCTTGAGTCATAGGAAACACCGTACTGTTAAAGGGGGTCGAGGAAATACTAAGGAAAAATTTCCATGTGATGCTCAACTCAAAATCCTACACCTACCAATCCCTTCGAGTGAAGCCATTGGAAATCTCATACAGTTCAGTCATATTCTTCAGTGACAGAGACGAAGTTCTTCTTGTCTCTGAGGAATTTGTTCTGACTGAGGAGTTAGGAATTCGCCAGTGCGGATTGCCTACACAGTGAGGAACATGATAGCCCTGAGGAATTTGATACTCAAATTTCCGACCGTTGCTGTGCTACGCGCCAGCTGTCCCAAAATATCTACCCACCTAACGGTCATATCATTGAAGGGCATTTATGTCTTATCATGTCGGGCTGCTCCCTAGGCTATAAATAGCCGCCCCCTACAACCACTAGTTGGTTGGCTGCTCCGAGAGAAACTGACACTTGTCATTTGAGAGCAACCCATCCTCCGAGGACTTTGAGCGAAAATCATCAAGTGAGGAAAACCCAAACCCAAACACCTACAAACCCAAAGTGATTGAGCATCACTGAAGAGATTGATCATGCGTGGATCCGACGCTTGTTACCTTTGAAGACCGTGCTTCTTCCAGACGGTTAGGCATCATGGTCTAGAGCATCCAAGAGGAATTGTGGATCGCCGAGTGACCGAGTTTGTGAAGGTTCGGAAGTCACCTGAAGACTTACCATGAGTGATTGGGCGAGGTCTGTGTGACCTTAGCTCAAGGAGAATACGGTGAGGACTGTGTGTCCGGGACTGTGTGTCCTCGGGTTTAAATACCTAGCCGCTCCAACCAGATGTACAACTGAGACAGCAGTTGGAACTGGTCTACCAAATCATTGTCTTCACCAAGCCTAACTAGTTCTATTTCCTGACCTCTTTCATTTCCTCATATCTGTGTTGTGCACTTATTCATATCTGTGTTTGAAGACTTTGACTGAAGACTTTCTCAATTTCCTCAGTTCAATTTCTTCAGTCTATTTGTCTTCATCCTGTGTTATCATGTGCTTATGCTTTCCATACTCTATGCTCGTCTTCATTTCATCATGATGACCATGCTTGTGTTCTGTTATGTTTACTTTTGAGTAATTATTTCGCTGCAAGTAGTTCTTCGCTAAGGAATTTCCTCACCCGCAAATTCCTCAGTGAAGAATTCATAAAAATCGCCTATTCACCCCCCCTCTAGTCGATATAACGCACTTTCAATTGGTATCAGAGCAAGGTACTCCCTTGTTCTGTGTGATTTTGGTTTAACCGCCTGGAGTTTTCGTTATGTCGACCGCAGGTATGATCAAGGTCTCTGCTGGGTGTCCTACCTTCGATGGGATGGACTACCCCTACTGGAAGAATAAGATGCGAATGCATCTTGAGGCAATTGATAATGATCTCTGGTATGTTGTGGAAAATGGTGTTCCCTCTGTCACACCTTCTCTGAATGCTGCTGATGTGAAGAGATTCAAGCAACTCGATTCTCAAGCGAAGAATATCATATGTGGCCATCTGAGCAAAGGACAATATGGAAGAGTGAGTGCTCTGGAAACTGCTAAGCTTATCTAGGATAGGCTGTCCAAAGTCAATGAAGGAGTCTCAACACAGCGTGACTCTCGAGTTGATGTTCTTCGCAATCTCTTCAACTGCTTCAAAAGACTCGACAATGAAAATGTTCATCAAACCTTCGATCGCCTCACTGACATCTCAAATGAGCTTCAAGCACTTGGTGCCACTGACATCACCGACCATGAGGTGGTGAAGAAATTGCTGAGATCGCTTGATTCCTCATTTGATACTTTGGCATTGATGATACAAGAGCGTGCGGATTACAAGTCACTTGATCCCGCTGATATCCTCGAGAGGCTAAATACTCATGAGTTCCAGCTTGCTGAGAAGAGAGATCTATATGGTTCGAGCTATGGCAGATCACGTGCCCTGAAGGCCAAGGTCGTCTCTGAATCTGAAGGTGAAGATTCTGGTAGTAGCCTTGGTGATCCTGAAGAACTGAGCCAGGAGCTAGCACTGCTCGTGAAGAAATTCCAAAGGTTCTCAAGACGTGGTCGCTTTGGAAAAACCTCAGGGAGCAATGATTCCTCATCCAGTGACTAAAAGAAGAGGCTATGCCACAAATGCAAGAAGCCTGGTCACTACATTCAAGATTGTCCTCAGTGGGAAAAGGAACCAAAGAAGAAGAAATACAAGGATTACAGTTCTGATGACGCGAAGAAGAAGAAGAAATCATCAAAATCCTCTAAGTCTTCATCTCACAAGAAGAGCAGCTCCAAGAAGGCTCGAGCATTCATTGGTAAGGAAATGGACTCTGCGGCTGAATCTGAGGAACATGAGGAAGAGGAGGCATCTGAGGAGTCCGAGTCTGGTGTGGCGAGTCTAGCTCTCGCTACTGCATTCGTCAGTAAGTCTATCTTCAACTCTGAAGAAAATGGCTTCACCAACAAGGCTGATAAAGGCAATGATGACTATGCTTCCACCTATTGCTTCATGGCAAAGGGTGCCAAGGTACTCAAATATACCTCCTCTGAATCAAGTGAGAATGAATCTGAAGAAAACCTCAAGCCCAGCTACTCTAAACTTGCTAAGATTGTTGTGAAACAACAAAAGGCTTTTGAAAAGGTTCAAACCATGCTTGACAAAAGTGATGATATGTTGGGTGAAGAAATGGATCGCACTAAACCTTGACTGAAAATCTTCAGAGACTTCAGTCTAGGTTTGACAACCTTCAAGGTCATCATAACACTCTCTTATCTGATCATGAGAAGTTTTCTGATGAATTTCTTCAAAGAAAGCAAGATCTTGGAAAGCTAAGAGTGAGTTATGAAGATCTTCAGAAGGAGCGCGATTCATTACTTGCTCAACAAACCAGTGCTGCTCAGGAAGAATTTGTTCCTCCATGCTTGAAGTGCATTGAACATGAATCTGCTAATTCTTTACCTGAATGTTCAAATGCTTATAATGCTACAAATTCTTCAACTGTCTCTGCTATCACTAATTCCTCATCTGAGGACATTGCTAGTATCACTGATGATGCGGGGCTGAAGGAATTGTACATGACAGGCATGTACAAAAGCCTCAAAGGGCATCAGACTCTTTGTGATGTGCTTAAAAAGCTGATCCTCAACAGGAACCCTAGGAAAGAGGGTATTGCCTTTCAGAGGAAACTCAATGCTGATGGTACATATTGGAAGCCTGAGCAGTACCCCAAAACCTCATGGGTTGCTGCGAAGGGACCTCCAGTTGATCCATCCAATTTATCTGGCTTTACATGTGAATCTCCTCATTCTTCTGATGAGTCATTTGACCCCAACTATAAATTGTTCAAAAATCAGAATGGTGAAGTATTTGTTAGATATGTTAGCACTAACTGCAGGAACGGTTCCCCTATGAAGAAAATCTGGGTTCCCAAAAGGTGCCTTGAAAGTCTTCAGGTGAATGTCCTCATGACACCACATGTGAAGAATAGGAACCCCAGATCAAATTCTTCATATGGACCAAATTCTTCATACGGATCCAAGTCCTCATACGGACTAAATTCCCCACGTGGATCAAATTCCTCAAAAGGATCAAAGTCCTCATATGAACATCATCGTGCTAACAACTCTGTTTCACAGGGAAGAGCCAAGGGCTATGAATATGAGCATTATTCTTCTAATCATTATGTTCATAAGTCCTCGAAGAATTTCTCTGCTTATTCATATGCCTATCTAACTCCTCTTACGTGAAACGAAATGGACTGGCTTCTATGCCACCTTTCTCATATGGAGCTTGCAGAGTGATGAACTCTTTGCCACCCCTTCAGATGTGGGTGGTGAAGAAAAAGAACTAATCTCTTATGCAGGGTCAGGTCTCCGGACGTAAGTAAACGTCTGAAGAATTTGCTGGAGACCTGAAATTGCCTGAAAGGACGTAGGCTAATCATGAAGAAATGAACTCTCATTTCTCACGTCCTCACATTGCTTTATCTGTTCTATTACTTGATGAAATTGATCTGATGAATTGTGATGTCATATTCTTCACTGATGAAGTATATGAGTTCGTAAGTTGCACTAATTCATCTGCAGGATGATCAACCCACAGCCACTGAGTGGGTCCTCGATAGTGGATGTACAAATCACATGACTGGTGACAAGAATCTATTGATGGATGCTCCCTTATCACCATCGCATCTGAAGCATATCATCTTCGCTGACAAAGGAAAATGTCAGGTATTGGGTCTAGGTAAGGTTGCAATCTCAAAGGATCGACACATGGACAAAGTCATGCTTGTCGAGTCCTTAGGATACAACCTCATGTCTGTCTCAATGCTTTGCGATCTTGATATGGTTGTTGTCTTTGGCAAGTATCGTTGTGTTGTGATCATGGAAGCTGACAATTCCAAAGTCTTCGAAGGCTTTAGGAGAGGAGACTTGTATATTGTTGATTTCTCTACAGGACCACAACCAGTTGTGTGCCTACTTGCAAAAGCTTCAGAAGGCTGGCTATGGCATCGACGACTTGGTCATGCAGGCATGAGGAATTTGCACACGCTTGCGAAGAAGAATCATGTCATTGGCATTGAGAATGTCAAATTCCTCAAGGATCACTTATGCGGAGCCTGTGAAGCTGGAAAGATGACCAAGGCTAAGCATCTAGCGAAGACTGTAATGACCACTACTCGACCATTTGAATTGCTTCACATGGATCTCTTTGGTCCTAACCATTATTCTGCAGTTTCAAATGATGCATCTCAATATGGCTTTGTTATTGTTGATGATTACTCTCGTTACACATGGGTACACATTGTTACTTACAAACATGAAGTGCAGGAAGTCTTCAAACGATTTTCCTCGAGGGCTTCAACCAACTTTGGTGTGAAGATCAAGCACATCAGGAGTGACAATGGAACTGAGTTCAAGAATTCTGGTCTTGATGACTATCTTGATGAACTTGGTATTACTCATGAGTTATCTGCTCCTTATACTCCTCAGCAGAATGGTGTCGTGGAGCGCAAGAACAGGACTCTTGCTGAGATGGCTCGCACTATGCTTGATGAATACAAAACGCCTCGTCGTTTTTGGATTGATGCAATTGATACTGCGTGCCACATCATCAACAGAGTTTATCTTCACAAATTCTTCAAGAAGACTGCCTATGAACTCCTCACTGACAAGAAACCCAATGTGAGTTATTTCAAAGTCTTCAGTGCTAAATGCTGGATTATAGATCCTCATCACAACTCTAAATTTGCACCGAAAGCACATGAAGGTTTTATGGTTGGTTATGGAAAGGACTCACACACCTACATAGTCTTCAACAACGTTCTTCACAAGGTTGTTGAAACTGTAGATGTGCGGTTCGATGAAACTAATGGCTCGCAAAGAGAGCACCTTCCTTCTGTAATAGATGAATCAGCACCTGAGGAATCTATCAAGTTCAAGACTACTGAGGATGTCATTCCGACTGAAGAATCTGCTGAAGAATTCATTCCAGAACATGAAGAACGTCGAGCTAATGCACCTAAAGAAAATGGTGCTGAAGAAAATGCTGATCAAATTCCTCGATGACAACCAGCTCATCCTCGCGTTGCAAAAGAAGTGCAAATTGAGAAGATCATCGATGACATTGAAGCACCAGGTCCTCTCACACGCTCAAGAGCTTCACATTTGTCTAACTTTTGTGGGCACTTTGCTTTTGTCTGTATCACAGAGCCCACTAAGGTAGATGAAGCATTTTTGGAACCTGAGTGGATTCAAGCTATGCAAGAAGAATTACATCAGTTCGTGTTGGAAATATGCCCTAGAGGCAATAATAAAATGGTTATTATTGTATTTCCTTGTTCATAATAATTCTCTATTGTTCATGCTATAATTGTATTAACTGGAAACCGTAATACATGTGTGAATACATAGACCACAACATGTCCCTAGTAAGCCTCTAGTTGACTAGCTCGTTGATCAATAGATGGTTATGGTTTCCTGACCATGGACATTGGATGTCATTGATAACGGGATCACATCATTAGGAGAATGATGTGATGGACAAGACCCAATCCTAAGCATAGCACAAAATCGTGTAGTTCGTTTGCTAAGAGCTTTTCTAATGTCAAGTATCGTTCCCTTAGACCATGAGATTGTGCAACTCCCGGATACCGTAGGAATGCTTTGGGTGTACCAAACGTCACAATGTAACTAGGTGGCTATAAAGGTGCATTACAGGTATCTCCGAAAGTGTCTGTTGGGTTGGCACGAATCGAGACTGGGATTGGTCACTCCGTATGACGGAGAGGTATCTCTGGGCCCACTCGGTAATGCATCATCATAATGAGCTCAATGTGACTAATGAGTTAGCCACGAGATCATGCGTTACGGAACGAGTAAAGAGACTTGCCGGTAACGAGATTGAACGAGGTATTGGGATACCGACGATCGAATCTCGGGCAAGTAACATACCGATAGACAAAGGGAATTGTATACGGGATTGATTGAATCCTCGACATCGTGGTTCATCCGATGAGATCATCGTGGAACATGTGGGAGCCAACATGGGTATCCAGATCCTGCTGTTGGTTATTGGCCAGAGAACGTCTCGGTCATGTCTGCATGGTTCCCGAACCCGTAGGGTCTACACACTTAAGGTTCGGTGACGCTAGAGTTGTTATGGGATATAGTATGTGGTTACCGAAGGTTGTTCGGAGTCCCGGATGAGATCCCGGACATGACGAGGAGCTCCGGAATGGTCCGGAGGTGAAGATCGGTATATTGGACGAAGGGTATTGGAGTCCGGAATTGTTCCGGGGGTATATGGCCAGCATGTCCGAAAGGGGTTTCGGAGGCCCCGGCAAGCGTTGGGGGGCCTTATGGGCCAAGGGGAAGGGGCAAACCAGCCCACTAAGGGGCTGTGCGCCCCTCCCAACCCCTCTCACGTAACCAGGAGAGGTGGGGGCGCCACCCCTAGGGCAGCCGCCCCTCCCGGCTTGGGGGGCAAGTTTCCTAGGGGGTGGGGGCGCCGAAACCCATCTAGGGTTTCCCCTTGCCGCCGCCTCCTCCTCTAGATCCATCTAGAGGGGCCGGCCCCCTCTCCCCTTCCCCCTATATATAGTGAGGGGGTGGGAGGGCAGCCATACCCTTCCCTTGGCGCAGCCCCTTCCTCCTCATACATCTCCTCCTCCTCCGTAGTGCTTGGCGAAGCCCCCGCAGAACCACAAGCTCCATTGCCACCACGCCGTCGTGCTGCTGGAGTTCTCCCTCAACTTCTCCTCTCCCCTTGCTGGATCAAGAAGGAGGAGACGTCCCCGGGCTGTACGTGTGTTGAACGCGGAGGCGCCGTCCGTTTGGCGCTAGATCGGATCTTCCGCGATTTGAATCGCCGCGAGTACGACTCCATCAACCGCGTTCTTGTAACTCTTCCGCTTAGCGATCTTCAAGGGTATGAAGACGCACTCCCTCTCTCTTGTTGCTAGCATCTCCTAGATTGATCTTGCTGACACGTAGGAAAATTTTGAATTATTGCTACGTTCCCAACAGTGGCATCATGAGCTAGGTCTATGCGTAGAATCTATGCACGAGTAGAACACAAAGTAGTTGTGGGCGATGATTTGTTCAATTTGCTTGCCGTTACTAGTCTTATCTTGATTCGGCGGCATTGTGGGATGAAGCGGCCCGGACCGACCTTACACGTACACTTACGTGAGACAGGTTCCACCGACTGACATGCACTTGATGCATAAGGTGGCTAGCGGGTGTCTGTCTCTCCCACTTTAGTCGGATCGGATTCGATGAAGAGGGTCCTTATGAAGGGTAAATAGAAATTGGCATATCACCGTTGTGGCTTTTGCGTAGGTAAGAAACATTCTTGCTAGAAACCCATAGCAGCCACGTAAAACATGCAACAACAATTAGAGGACGTCTAACTTGTTTTTGCAGGGTATGCTATGTGATGTGATATGGCCAAAAGGATGTGATGAATTATATATATGTGATGTATGAGATTGATCATGTTCTTGTAATAGGAATCACGACTTGTATGTCGATGAGTATGACAACCGGCAGGAGCCATAGGAGTTGTCTTAATTTATTGTATGACCTGCGTGTCAATGAAAAACGCCATGTAATTACTTTACTTTATTGCTAACCGTTAGCCATAGTAGTAGAAGTAATAGTTGGCGAGACAACTTCATGAAGACACGATGATGGAGATCATGATGATGGAGATCATGGTGTCATGCCGGTGACGAAGGTGATCATGCCGCGCCTCGAAGATGGAGATCAAAAGGCGCAAGATGATACTGGCCATATCATGTCACTTTATGATTTGCATGTGATGTTTGTCATGTTTACATCTTATTTGCTTAGAACGACGGTAGCATAAATAAGATGATCCCTCACTAAAATTTCAAGAGATGTGTTCCCCCTAACTGTGCACCGTTGCGAAGGTTCGTTGTTTCGAAGCACCACGTGATGATCGGGTGTGATAGATTCTAACGTTCGCATACAACGGGTGTAAGCCAGATTTACACATGCGAAACACTTAGGTTGACTTGACGAGCCTAGCATGTACAGACATGGCCTCGGAACACAAGAGACCGAAAGGTCGAACATGAGTCGTATAGTAGATACGATCAACATGAAGATGTTCACCGATGATAACTAGTCCGTCTCACGTGATGATCGGACACGGCCTAGTTCACTCGGATCATGTATCACTTAGATGACTAGAGGGATGTCTATCTAAGTGGGAGTTCATTAAATAATCAGATGAACTTAATTATCATGAACATAGTCAAAAGGTGTTTGCAAATTATGTCATAGCTTACGCTTTGGTTCTACTGTTTAAGATATGTTCCTAGAGAAAATTTAGTTGAAAGTTGATAGTAAAATTATGCGGACTGGGTCCGTAAACTGAGGATTATCCTCATTGCTGCGCAGAAGGCTTATGTCCTTAATGCACCGCTCGGTGTGCTGAACCTCGAGCGTCGTCTGTGGATGTTGCAAACATCTGAAATACACGTTTTGATGACTACGTGATAGTTCAGTGCGTAATGCTAACGGTTTAGAATTGAGGCGCCAAAGACGTTTTTGAAACGTCGCAGAACATATGAGATGTTCCAAAGACTGAAATTGGGATTTCAGACTAGTGCCCACGTCAAGAGGTATGAGACCTCTGACAAGTTTCTTAAGCCTGCAAACTAAGGGAGAAAAGCTCAATCATTGAGCATGTGCTCAGATTGTCTGAGTACTACAATCGCTTGAATCGAGTGGGAGTTAATCTTCCAGATGAGATAATGATGGTTCTCCATAGTCACTGCCACCAAGCTATTAGAGCTTCATGATGAACTATAACATATCAGGGACAGACATGATGATCCTTGAGCAACTCGTGATGTTTGACACCGCGAAAGTAGAAATCAAGTAGGAGCATCTATTGTTGATGGTTAGTAAAACCACTAGTTTCAAGAAGGGCAAGGGAAAGAAGGTATACTTCATGAAACGGCAAATCAGTTGCTGCTCTAGTGAAGAAACCCAAGGTTGAACCCAAACCCGAGACTAAGTGCTTCTGTAATGAGGGGAACGGTCACTGAAGCAGAACTACCCTAGATACTTGGTAGATGAGAAGGTAGGCAAGGTCGACAGAAGTATATTGGATATACATTATATTAATGTGTACTTTACTAGTACTCCTAGTAGCACCAGGGTATTAGATACCGGTTCGATTGCTAAGTGTTGGTAACTCAAAATAAAAGGCTACAGAATAAACGGAGACTAGCTAAAGGTGAGATGACGATATGTGTTGGAAGTGTTTCCAAGGTTGATGTGATCAAACATCGCACGCTCCCTCTACCATCGAGATCGGTGTTAAACCTAAATAATTGTTATTTGGTGTTTGCGTTGAGCATAGACATGATTGGATTATGTTTATCGCAATACGACAATTCATTTAAGGAGAATAATGGTTACTCTGTTTATTTGAGTAATACCTTCAATGGTCTTGCACCTAAAATGAATGGTTTATTGAATCTCGATCGTAGTGATACACATGTTCATGCCAAAAGATATAAGATAGTAATGATAGTACCACATACTTGTGGCACTGCCATTTGAGTCATATTGGTATAAAACGCATGAAGAAGCTCCATGTTGATGGATCTTTGGACTCACTCATTTTTGAAAAGATTGAGACATGCGAACCATGTCTATTGGTAGATATGCATGAAGAAACTCCATACAGATGGATCGTTTGGACTCGCTTGATTTTGAATCACTTGAGACATGCAAATCATACCACATGGGCAAGATGACTGAAAGGCCTCATTTTCAGTAAGATGAAACAAGAGAGCAACTTGTTGGAAGTAATACATTTGATGTGTGCAGTCCAATGAGTGCTGAGGCATGCAGTGGATATCGTTATGTTCTTACTTCACAGATGATTTGAGTAGATGCTAAGAATATTTACTTGATGAAACACAAGTCTGAATTATTGAAAGGTTCAAGTAATTTCAGAGTGAAGTTGAAGATCGTCGTGACAAGAGGATAAAATGTCTATGATATGATCATAGAGATATCTGAGTTACGAGTTTGGCACACAATTAAGACATTGTGGAAATTGTTTCACAACTAATACCGCCTGGAACACCATAGTGTGATGGTGTGTCCGAACATCATAACTGCACCCTATTGGATATGGTGCATACCATGATGTCTCTTATCGAATTACCACTATCGTTTATGGGTTAGGCATTAGAGACAACCGCATTCACTTTAAATAGGGCACCACGCAATTCCGTTGAGACGACACCATATGAACTATGGTTTAGAGAAACCTAAGTTGTCGTTTCTTAAAAGTTTGGGGCTGCGACGCTTATGTGGAAAAGTTTCAGTCTTATAAGCTCGAACCCAAAGCGGATAAATGCATCTTCATAGAATACCCAAAACAGTTGGGTATACCTCCTATTTCAGATCTGGAAGCAAAAGTGATTGTTTCTAGAAACGGGTCCTTTCTCGAGGAAAAGTTTCTCTCGAAAGAATTGAGTGGGAGGATGGTGGAGACTTGATGAGGTTATTGAACCGTCACTTCAACTAGTGTGTAGCAGGGCACAAGAAGTTGTTCCTGTGGCACCTACACCAATTGAAGTGGAAGCTTATGATAGTGATCATGAAACTTCGGATCAAGTCACTACCAAACCTCGTAGGACGACAAGGATGCGTACTACTTCAGAGTGGTACGTAATCCTGTCTTGGAAGTCATGTTGCTAGACAACAATGAACCTACGAGCTATGGAGAAATGATGGTGGGCCCAGATTCCGACGAATGGCTCAAGGCCATAAAATCCGAGAGAGGATCCATGTATAAAAACAAAGTATAGACTTTGGAAGAACTACTTGATGGTCGTGAGGCTGTTGGGTGCAGATGGATTTTAAAAGGAATACGGACAATGATGGTAAGTGTCACCATTAAGAAAGCTCGACTTGTTGTTAAGATGTTTTCCAACAAGTTCAAGGAGTTGACTACGATGAGATTTTCTCACTCGTAGCGATGCTAAGAGTCTGTTGGAATTATATTAGCAGTTACTGCATTATTTATGAAATCTTGCAGATAGGATGTCAAAAAACATTGTTTCCTCGACGATTTTCTTGAGGAAAGGTTGTATGTGATACAACCAGAAGGTTTTGTCAATCCTGAAAGATGCTAACAAGTATGCAAAGCTCCAGCAATCCTTCTGACTGGAGTAAGCATCTCGGAGTTGGAATGTACGCTTTGATGAGATGATCAAAGATTTTGGGTTTATACAAAGTTTATGAGAAACTTGTATTTCCAAAGAAGTGAGTGGGAGCACTATAGAATTTTTGATGAGTATATGTTGTTAACATATTGTTGATCAGAAATGATGTAGAATTTCTGGAAAGCATACAGGGTTATTTGAAAACTGTTTTCAATGAAAAACCTGGATTAAGCTACTTGAACATTGAGCATAAAGATCTATAAGGATAGATAAAAAACGCTTAATAGTACTTTCAAAATGAATACATACCGTGACAAGATTTTGAAGGAGTTCAAAATAGATCAGCAAAGAAGGAGTTCTTGGCAGTGTTACAAGGTGTGAGTATTGAGTAAGACTCAAGACCTGACCACGGCAGAAGAGAGAGAAAGGACGAAGGTCATCCCCTATGCTTTAGACGTAGGCTCTACAGTATGCTATGCTGTGTACCGCACCTGAAGTGTGCCTTGCCATGAGTTAGTCAAGAGGTACAATAGTGATCCAGGAAGGGATCACATGACAGCGGTCGAACTTATCCTTAGTATCTAGTGGACTAAGGAATTTTCTCGATTATGGAGGTGGAAAAGGAGTTCGTCGTAAAGGGTTACGTCAATGCAAACTTTGACACTAATCCGGATGACTCTGAGGAGTAAACCGGATTCATATAGTAGAGCAGTTATTTGGAATAGCTCCAAGTAGCGCGTGGTACCTGCATCTACAAGATGACATAGAGATTTGTAAAGCACACACGGATCTGAATGTTGCAGACCCGTTGACTAAAACCTCTCTCGTAAGCATAGCATGATCAAACCCTAGAACTCATTGAGTGTTAATCACATGGTGATGTGAACTAGATTATTGACTCTAGTAAACTCTTGGGTATTAGTCACATGGCGATGTGAACTTTGAGTGTTAATTACATGGTGATGTGAACTAGATTATTGACTCTAGTGCAAGTGGGAGACTGTTGGAAATATGCCCTAGAGGCAATAATAAAATGGTTATTATTGTATTTCCTTGTTCATAATAATTGTCTATTGTTCATGCTATAATTGTATTAACTGGAAACCGTAATACATGTGTGAATACATAGACCACAACATGTCCCTAGTAAGCCTCTAGTTAACTAGCTCGTTGATCAATAGATGGTTATGGTTTCCTGACCATGGACATTGGATGTCATTGATAACGGGATCACATCATTAGGAGAATGATGTGATGGACAAGACCCAATCCTAAGCATAGCACAAGATCGTGTAGTTCGTTTGCTAAGAGCTTTTCTAATGTCAAGTATCGTTTCCTTAGACCATGAGATTGTGCAACTCCCGGATACCGTAGGAATGCTTTGGGTGTACCAAACGTCACAACGTAACTGGGTGGCTATAAAGGTGCATTACAGGTATCTCCGAAAGTGTCTGTTGGGTTGGCACGAATCGAGACTGGGATTTGTCACTCCGTATGACGGAGAGGTATCTCTGGGCCCACTCGGTAATGCATCATCATAATGAGCTCAATGTGACTAATGAGTTAGCCACGGGATCATGCGTTACGGAACGAGTAAAGAGACTTGCCGGTAACGAGATTGAACGAGGTATTGGGATACCGACGATCGAATCTCGGGCAAGTAACATACCGATAGACAAAGGGAATTGTATACGGGATTGATTGAATCCCCGACATCGTGGTTCATCCGATGAGATCATCGTGGAACATGTGGGAGCCAACATGGGTATCCAGATCCCGCTGTTGGTTATTGGCCGGAGAACGTCTCGGTCATGTCTGCATGGTTCCCGAACCCGTAGGGTCTACACACTTAAGGTTCGGTGACGCTAGAGTTGTTATGGGATATAGTATGTGGTTACCGAAGGTTGTTCGGAGTCCCGGATGAGATTCCGGACATGACGAGGAGCTCCGGAATGGTCCGGAGGTGAAGATCGGTATATTGGACGAAGGGTATTAGAGTCCGGAATTGTTCCGGGGGTACCAGGCTATGGCCAGCATGTCCGAAAGGGGTTTCGGAGGCCCCGGCAAGCGTTCGGGGGCCTTATGGGCCAAGGGGAAGGGGCAAACCAGCCCACTAAGGGGCTGTGCGCCCCTCCCAACCCCTCTCACGTAACCAGGAGAGGTGGGGGCGCCACCCCTAGGGCAGCCGCCCCTCCCGGCTTGGGGGGCAAGTTTCCTAGGGGGTGGGGGCGCCCAAACCCATCTAGGGTTTCCCCTAGCCGCCGCCGCCTCCTCCTCTAGATCCATCTAGAGGGGCCGGCCCCCTCTCCCCTTCCCCCTATATATAGTGAGGGGGTGGGAGGGCAGCCATACCATTCCCTTGGCGCAGCCCCTTCCTCTTCATACATCTCCTCCTCCTCCGTAGTGCTTGGCGAAGCCCTGCCGGAGAACCACGAGCTCCATTGCCACCACGCCGTCGTGCTGCTGGAGTTCTCCCTCAACTTCTCCTCTCCCCTTGCTGGATCAAGAAGGAGGAGACGTCCCCGGGCTGTACGTGTGTTGAACGCGGAGGCGCCGTCCGTTCGGCGCTAGATCGGATCTTCCGCGATTTGAATCGCCGCGAGTACGACTCCATCAACCGCGTTCTTGTAACGCTTCCGCTTAGCGATCTTCAAGGGTATGAAGATGCACTCCCTGTCTCTCGTTGCTAGCATCTCCTAGATTGATCTTGGTGACACGTAGGAAAATTTTGAATTACTGCTACGTTCCCCAACAGTTCGAGCTCAACAACGTCTGGGAACTGGTCAAAGGCCCAGATCCTCGCAAGCACAATATCATTGGCACAAAGTGGATCTACCGCAACAAGCAAGATGAAAATGGCCTTGTGGTGAGGAATAAGGCACGACTTGTAGCTCAAGGCTACACACAGGTTGAAGGAATTGATTTCGATGAAACTTTTGCACCTGTTGCTAGACTTGAGGCTATTCGCATATTACTTGCTTATGCTAACCATCATGATATCACTTTATATCAAATGGATGTGTAAAGTGCATTCCTCAATGGTAAGCTTGAGGAAGAAGTATATGTTGCTCAACCCCCAGGTTTTGAAGATCCAAAGCATCCTGACAAAGTCTTCAGACTCAATAAGGCCCTCTATGGCCTCAAGCAGGCCCCTCGGGCGTGGTATGATACTTTGAAGGAATTCCTCATGAAGAAAGGCTTCAAACCCGGTTCACTCGACCCCACTCTTTTCACTAAATCTTATGATGGTGAACTGTTTGTGTGCCAAATATATGTTGATGATATTATCTTTGGCTGTACTGACCAACGTTATAGTGATGAATTTGCCTATATGATGAGTGAAGAATATCAAATGTCTATGATGGGAGAATTGAAATTCTTCTTAGGTCTTCAAATTCGTCAACAACGCAATGGCATATTCATATCTCAGGAGAAATACCTCAAGGACGTATTGAGGAAATTCGGCAGGCAAGATTGCAAAGGCGTCAAAACTCCTATGCCCACAAATGGCCATCTGTGCACTGATGAAAATGGTATTGACTTCGATCATAAGGTATACCGCTCCATGATTGGTTCTTTATTGTACTTATGTGCATCTAGGCCAGATATAATTCTTAGTGTTTGCATGTGTGCCCGATTTCAAGCTACACCGAAGGAATCACACCATAAGGCTGTGAAGCATATTCTTCGATATCTAGCTCACACACCAACACTTGGATTATGGTACCCCAAGGGCTCGGCTTTTGATCTCATTGGATATTCTGACTCTGACTATGCTGGTGATCGTGTGGACCACAAGTCAACATCTGGCACATGTCATTTCCTCGGACGATCTTTGGTCTGTTGGTCCTCGAAGAAATAGAACTGCGTATCACTGTCTACTGCTGAAGCTGAGTACATTGCTGGTGGTTCTTGCTGTGCGCAATTGCTGTGGATGAAGCAAACTCTCAAGGACTACGGCGTCAACGTGAAGAATGTGCCTCTCTTCTGTGACAATGAGAGTGCCATCAAGATTGCTCACAACCCAGTTTAGCACTCAAAGACAAAGCACATTCAGATTCGTCATCATTTTCTTCGTGATCATGTGTTGAAGGGCGACATTTCTATTGAGCATGTGAAGACTGAAGAACAGCTAGCCGATATCTTCACAAAGCCCTTGGATGAGAAGAGATTTAGCAAGTTGCAGTGTGAGCTAAATATCTTAGAATCTTCGAATGTTCTTTGAAAAGGACACTCATCCTAACACTTATGCAAAATTGATGACTTAGATGTGCAACACATGAAGAATAGTTTTTCTTTAATCAATGAAGAATAACACTCTAAGTGTGAATAAATTAACGAAGAATTTGATTCTCAGAGCCCTACGACAATTGTACGCGGTGTCTGAATTCATCATTCTTATACGGTGGGTCACGCCACCACCAAAAGTTGAAAATCTTCAATTTGAGTTTTTCCTCAGTTTTGAAATTCCTCAGTTGTTCAAATTCTTCAACTTTGCATTGTCTTCACTTATTCCGTCATTTTTCTTCATTGGCTATATATATATGAGTTTATGTCCTCTACAACATTCACTTATTGCTAATTCTTCAAGTTGCTTTTTCTGCTAAGTGAATGTGATCGGACCCTTCCCCCTCTATGCTATACTCAACCCAATCTATTCACAAATTCTTCATGTGCGTTCTATTTGAAACTCGTTCAAAATCTTCACTGTGTCCTTGACAGCTGAAGAATTTGCGAACGGAACGTTAAAACTTATCTTATCCAAAACTTTCGGTTTTGCCGCTCAAACTGTTCCGCATCCCACGATAATACTTTCTATTCACCCACGATCTCACATGATCTCCACTTCTCGGTACGTGGGTGACACATGTCAAGCGAATGAGAAGGGTCAGGGGCACGTTCGTCCAAATTCTTCGGATGAACAGTTTTTTCATCGTGGCTGTAAATACCCCTCCCCTTCCTCACTTCTCTTTTTACTCCGCTCGACCTCACTCCAGCTCGAGCTTCTCAAACCCTAGCGCCGTCGCTACTTCATCGTCGCCGGTGAGGAAGAGCTTCACTGCCTCGACCTCGTCGCCGTCGTACTCGCGCCGGCCGCGGATTTCTTCACTCCGCCGTCGCCGTAGCTGTCTTCCTCTGCCGAGTTAGGGCGTGGAAGATCTGCACTGACGAACTTCACATCTCCACATCCCAGTTCGTCATGTTCTTCGTCCAGGGTAATTAAAAGTTACTTTTACTGCCCTCTTTGATTCAAATGATTTCTACAAAATCTTCAAAGGTGTTATTCTTCAGATTCTCACACACTAAAACACCTCACATGTCATCTGCTCTTGACTCATTTCTCTAAGCTGCATTTTTCTTCAAGATTCCTCAATTGTATGGATTTTTGATTTGTACAACTCTGGAACCTAAGACAAAGAACGCTTAGTGAAATTCTTCAAGACTCATCTGGTCAAATTCCTCAAACTTGTTCTTTTTACAAAACCTTCTGAGAACGCATATGACCTCTCCAAATTCCTCGCAACTATACTCTGTTCACAGGTACTCATGTCCGCTGCTGAATCACTAGGTTCTCCTCAACTTAACTCATTTGCAGCGTTCCTCGAAGAAAAGTTGCATACTTCTTCAGAGAATTCCATTGTTCAAATTCCTCATCTGAAGAAAATGGCTGATGGAAAGAAGCCACAAAAGGGAGGAAAGAGGCCTGAGGTTAATACTGCTTTTGAAATCCCCGATGACATATATGCTGGGTACTGCACACCCCCTGAGGAGGACAAAAATCAGTGCAAGGTGCGCATTCAAAAGATTGAGAGGAGATGGGCACGGGAATGGAGGGAGTACAGATATGTTACTCCCAAATACATGAAGAAATTCGTTGTTACCCCTCCATGCTCAAGACCTCCATTGGCACCTGGCCAAATAGCAGATCCCACCAGTCTCAAGCGCGGTGAGGACGATCCTGAAGAATGGGCCAAGCACCAGGCCAAATTGGCCAAACAGGCAAAAGATGCAGTGAGGAAATTTAATGAGGACTCTGCTGCTGCTGCCACTGCTGAGGCCTCTGCAAGCAAGCCAAAGAAGGCCATGGCAAAGAAGCCTGCGCATAAGCCAAGTGCTTCACCCTCAATGCCCTCACGACCCAGTTCCTCAGCAATGCCCTCACGGCCAGTTTCCTCAAAGCCTTCACGGCCAACTCCTCATGCTGCTCCTGCTCCTCCAAAGTCCTCAGCTCCTCCGACAAATTCTTCGGCTGCTCCGACAAAATCCTCTGCACCTGTGCATCTTGCCACGTGCCAAAGGACTACAGGCATCTCTATTGCCTCAGGAGCTTCTGCTAGTTCCTCAGCTGCTCCTAGTTCCTCAGGTGGCCCCTCTCTGCTGAAGAAGAAGACCACTGCTGGACGAGGTTCACGCCCAAGTCCTCACAAGAAGCAGGTTGCCTTCCAAGTGCCCTCTGATGATGATGAGGCTGATGATGATGAACTAGCCGAAATCATCAGAGACAGACAAGTCAAGGCCGCTAGAGCCAAAGGCAGCAATGTGCCTCTTCTTCTGGATCCGAAGCTGGTCCTAGACTTCATTGACTTATGGCACAAGGATCCCAACACGCCTTTGCCGGAGATGAACCTCACTCCTGGTCAAAGTCATGTTTTGACTTCCTTCATTGAAGAAGAGAAATGGAAATTTGAACAAGGAAGAAGAGTGAAGAAAGCGCAGTACAAGAAACAGCGCTTTCTGAAGCAAAATGTCCTGAAGCTTTCCCCCGAAGAACTCGTTGCCTTGCAAGCTGAGATCAAGCAACTGAGTGATGAATTTGATCGTTACTACGCTGACTGGCTTGGAGCCAAAGTCCGTTTTGTCAAGATGACAGAAAAGTTCACTCCAAATGTTGCAGCCCCAACGCAACAGGAAATTCCTCGGGCTGAAGCATCTGCTCAGCCGACTGAAGAAAATGCCAGCACTGCTGATGACATTCAGACTGCTGAAGAAACTCAAAGCACCAGGGCTGACGACTTCATTCCAGCCGCTGAAGAAATTGCCAGGGCATCCACTAGTGGTGCGCCTGAAGAAAATGAAGAAGTCAGGACAACTGCATCAGTTGTGCCTGAAGAAATTCAACCAAATTCCTCTGCTCCTCCTGCGCCTACCCCAACTCCAATCCTTCCATCTGCATCAGATGTGAAGAAGACCAAGGCTGCAGAGTGTGCAGCAGTGAAGAAAAGGAAGGCATCAACTTCATCAGATTCTTCAGCTCCGAAGAAGATGAAGCCTTTGACCAGCTCGTTTGCAAACCCAATTGATGTTGTTCCGATCTCAACCATGCCATCAAAGGACCTTGTTCCTTTTGATGAAGATTATGTGATCCCCAGCAGATCTGATGAAGACATTCCCTCTGCTGCTTCCTCAGAGCAGATGGATGAAGAAATTGAAGTAGATGCAATCCCTTCAACACCAGTTGTTTCTTCGCCTATGCCTCAGTTTACTGCTGAAGAGGCCGGCGTCGAAGAAATGGAAGATGAAGATGTGGACATTGGTTGTACCACACCAGTGCTAAATGATGACTTTTGGGAAAGTCAGCACCCCAACTCTCCACTCTTCACACCGTTGCAACAAATTCCTCAGTCCCCAGTAACTACAGTACAAATGGGATCTGATGAACCACATGCCACACCGTCTGTCCACGAAGAAATTCCAGCCACTAGTGCTGAAGAAAATGAAAATGGAGAATTGAAGACCTAGGCTGTCACTGAAGAAGAAGCTGAAATTCCTCAGCCTGTGGAACCTGAGATTGCGATTCCTGAGGTGATAATGCAATTGACTGACACTCCTCGGCCCAAACCAAAGGATCCATTCTCAAAGAAGCAGAAATTCAAGGCTGATGACTTCTTTGGCGAGCACGTGTTCTTCACTGACTATAATCCCTATGACTCTGCTCGGCTTAGAAGGAAGCGCTTCTGGACCGCTAGCCAGGCCAACTTCTATTCTTCACTGCTTTTCAACAAGGACAAAGTCTTCGACCATGAGCATATTCCTCATGTGGACATGGAATCACTGCCTTGTTTCACCCCTGTCCTTAGTGTGCTTCATGACGCAGGCCTCCTCAACTTTTGCACTGACATAGTTGATTGGAATGAAGAGCTCATTCTTCAATTCTATGCAACGCTGCACATCACAGGCGATGCTGATGACATCAACACCTGGGTTTTGGACTGGATAACTGAGAACACACATTTCAAAGCACCGGCCTCTGAATTACTTCACGCCCTGCCCATCAGTCCTCCACCTAAAGGAGCTCGTTGCCTATACCAAGAGCCTGAGCTGGCTGCTCATTATATGCAAGTGCTTATGAAGCCTCTGAAATCTGGTCAAGCCCCAAGGACCAAATTCCTCATGAAGGAATTGCTCTATGTGCCAAGAACAGTCTATCGCATTCTGATGAAGACTATGAGTCCAATCAAAGGCCATGAATCATCTGATGAGGAAATTGTTGGCATCATGAAGAATCTGCTATTCAACATCATGCATGGCATTCCTGTCAATTATCGCGATTTCTTCATGAGGACTCTGGCAAATGTTGCACTTTCTCCGTTTGAGCTGAAGCCTTATGCACCGTGGATTATGAGATTCCTCAGAACAAGGTCTTCACTCAACTACAAGGCTGATTTTCAGAATCACCTCAGCTACTTGCCCCCGATTGAAGTCCTCAAGCGGACCTATTCCTCAGCTGATGAAAAGGGCAAGGCACCAGCTGTTATTGATGAAGGCATTCGTCCATTGGATGGTCAGTTTCGCAAAGCTGCATCTTATTCCACCAATGATGACTCTGCCACCCATGATTCTGCTGCCAATTCACCCAAGTCTACTCCTCAAGCCACAGCTCCAAGAGTGATGACTGACCGTGAGCTGCTTCTTAGTCTTCACCAGAAGGTGGATCGAAATCATAAATGGGTTAAGCGTCAGTGTGGTTCTATTCTTCACAACATGACTGCTACTCACAATGCAGTGAAGAAAAACCATTACTACCTCCATGAAGTCTTCGGTCGCACCTGGGCTATTCTGTCACATGTATATGGTGAAGAAGATCTGAAGAAAATGGGTCTCAAGGAAGATTTTGACTGGTCTGCTCCTCCACCGAAGAAATACAAGAAGGTCGAGGTTCCTTCCTTGGTGGCCAGCTCATATTCTTCATCGCGCGAAACAGACGAGCATGAAGACTTGGACGACACTGCGGCAGGCCCTACATGAACACACGACCCCAACAACGCTGGCGCTCCTTCATCAACTTGATTTTCTTCAGGGGTGTTAGTCCTCATTTTTCGACCCTTTTGTTCATTTGATGACAAAGGGGGAGAAATTTGAGTTAGTCTTCAAGCGGGTCTATCCTATATGGGCATTTTTTTTGCTAAGTTGCAACTCTTGTTCTTCTCATGACTTTGCTGGATCGAGTTGTAAACTTAAACTTTATGGTGGCCTGATACTTTTGCTGTGGTTTTCTGCATGCTTATTCCTCATTAATGTTATGCACGCATGCTTAATTACATCAGTCACCATATTTCATCATGCATTTCAAATTCTTCATATTATGTCAAATGCGTGTATGAATTACAAGATATAGGGGGAGATCTCCATGATTCTAATCTTCAAGTGTGCATTGCTTCAAAACCAAATTCCTCACTATGCACATCTTCAGGGGGTTCTTCTATATCTTGCAATCAAATTCCTAAAATATCAGTATTTACACTTCATATGTTTATCCCCGTTGAAAACTTAACCTATATTGTCATCAATCACCAAAAAGGGGGAGATTGTAAGTGCATCTAGTGCCCCTTAGTGATTTTGGTGTATTGAAGACTTATAGGTTAAGGGACTAATGTGTTTACGAGTGTACACAGGTCTATAAGTCTATGAGGAGTTTGATATTTACAGAGAAAGTCGACCCCTAAAAATGAAGTTCTTCGACTGAAGACTTTGGATTTCTGAAGACTTTCTGAAGACTTTGAAAGTGAAGAAATTGGTGTGACCTTGAAGACTTGGTATTCATTCAAGGAACATGAAGCGTGAAGACTTTTGTTTTCGTAGTTTCATTTTCTCTTTCTTGAGTCATAGGAAGCACCGTACTGTTAAAGGGGGTCGAGCAAATACTAAGGAAAATTTTCCATGTGATGCTCAACTCAAAATCCTACACCTACCAATCCCTTCGAGTGAAGCCATTGGAAATCTCATACAGTTCAGTCATATTCTTCAGTGACAGAGACGAAGTTCTTCTTGTCTTTGAGGAATTTGTTCTGACTGAGGAGTTAGGAATTCGCCAGTGTGGATTGCCTACACAGTGAGGAACATGATAGCCCTAAGGAATTTGATACTCAAATTTCCGACCGTTGCTGTGCTACGCGCCAGCTGTCCCAAAATATCTACCCACCTAACGGTCATATCATTGAAGGGCATTTATGTCTTATCATGTCGGGCTGCTCCCTAGGCTATAAATAGCCGCCCCCTACAACCACTAGCTGGTTGGCTGCTCCGAGAGAAACTGACACTTGTCATTTGAGAGCATCCCATCCTCCGAGGACTTTGAGCGAAAGCATCAAGTGAGGAAAACCCAAACCCAAACACCTACAAACCCAAAGTGATTGAGCATCACTAAAGAGATTGATCCTGTGTGGATCCGACGCTTGTTACCTTTGAAGACTGTGCTTCTTCCAGACGGTTAGGCGTCATGGTCTAGAGCATCCAAGAGGAATTGTGGATCGCCGAGTGACCGAGTTTGTGAAGGTTCGGAAGTCACCTGAAGACTTACCACGAGTGATTGGGCGAGGTCTGTGTGACCTTAGCTCAAGGAGAATACGGTGAGGACTGTGTGTCCGGGACTGTGTGTCCTCAGGTTTAAATACCTAGCCGCTCCAACCAGATGTACAACTAAGACAATAGTTGGAACTGGTCTACCAAATCATTGTCTTCACCAAGCCTAACTGGTTCTATTTCCTCAACTCTTTCATTTCCTCATATCTGTGTTGTGCACTTATTCATATCTGTGTTTGAAGACTTTGACTGAAGACTTTCTTAATTTCCTTAGTTCAATTTCTTCAGTCTGTTTGTCTTCATCCTGTGTTATCCTGTGCTTACGCTTTGTGTACTCTGTGCTCGTCTTCATTTCATCATGATGACCATGCTTGTGTTCTGTTATGTTTACTTTTGAGTACTTATTCCGCTGCAAGTAGTTCTTCACTAAGGAATTTCCTCACCCACAAATTCCTCAGTGAAGAATTCATAAAAATTGCCTATTCACCCCCCTCTAGTCGATATAACGCACTTTCAGTTCATCCCCTCCACTTTATTTTATTTGCATTGCTAGGGTTCATCCCCTCCACCGATTTGATTTCCATCGTCAGGGTTTCAGTAGAAACTACAATTGAATTAGAATTAGAATGTCAATTGACAAAATTAGGATGGGTAGGCAAAATTAGGAGTACTTGAGAAAAAATTATGCTATGGCAAGTCAGTACTATACTTGACAAAAAAATTATACTATTCCAAGTCAGTGCACTTGACATTTTTAGTATACTTGACAAAAAAATTGTGTATCTGTTATGTGGAGAATAAAAGTTCACATCTGAAAATGAGGAGAAAAAGGAAAGTAAATTGTCGTTTCCTATATGTGTGAATGGTCTGCTCATAGTGAATATCAAATGATCTCGGACCTTGAAGACATGAGTTTTGACAAAATGCATGATCTGCTAGATGTGAACTTACACTGCAACATGCATTGACAACAGGAAGCACGACTGAACCTTCAGGAGAAATATAATGAAGTAAGCATCATGATTTCTTATAGAAACTTGTTATTATTTTGCTCAATTTTCAAATGCCCACACTAGTTCTATTTTGTTGTTATCCAAAGATAGTTATGCATATATGTTATCATCATCTTTAAACAAATTTGGTTGTGTAGAAACTGTCATATATATAAATATAACCATTCATTATTAATGATTTCAAACATTTGACTTGTTAGGTGACGGTATCCTAGACTAGGGGGTATTGACCTAGTTGGCACATGCATGTTTCTCGGGCTGGGCCAGTGGGCCCTCATTCTCATCAAGGTGGACTCCAAAAGCTGCACGCTGGGAACATGATTAAGACTGCATCTGCCGAAGACTTGATGTACACTCCAATACTTCTCCTACCGCCTCCATGCGCATCCCCAGATACCGACTATGTAACCCTAAATTCCCTGCATGGCGTGTATATAAGCCAAGGGGTTTAGCCCGTCGAGGGGACTTCAACACAATTACATTCACCTAGCCCTAGAGTTAGAACACAACTCACGATCTCGAGGTAGATCAAGCTTGTACGCGATACATCTTCATCAATATAAACAAGAACATGACATAGAGTTTTACCTCCATCAAGAGGGCCCATACCTGGGTAAATACTGTCTCCCTTGTTCCTGTTACCATCTGTCCGAGATCCACAGCTCGGGACCCCCTACCCTGAGGTCTGCCGGTTTTTTGACACCGACATCAGGAATATGTATGAAACCCATCTCCAGCACCCGTCGAGCAGGAGCCATGTGACATGGACATGCTCAACTGCAAGCTGGTCACGTCACATGAGAGTACAGTCAAGACCCTCAGAGAGTTAAATGACTCCCTGTGAAATGAGAGGGATCAGATTATCGATAATAATTCTGATTTATACGCTAAGATATTGAAGCTCAACTACGAGAAGGATAAACTGGTCGCCGAGACGGATGAGCTAAAGAAGGACATACAGCTCCTAAAGGCCAAGAGGATGCAACTAAAGACAGAGAAGTCCATTACAGAATGGAGGGGCAGAGCAATAGGAATAAGTTATGTGAGATGAAGTTAATTCTTCGGAGAGAGATGTAATGCATGTGTAGGTAGTTTGGAGATATTGTGATTGAAGTTGATCACTCTTGCTATTAGCTAGTATAGTACCGTTTGTGGAGTTATCACTACGTAGTTTAGAAGTACTAACCTTTTGTGAAACTGAATCTAAGTAAGTTTAAATGGCTGCATATATACTAGGTTTAAATTGTTGGGTATATTTTTTTATTAGCAAAAAATCTAATTGCTGGCGTTGGCACACACTTAACACCTTAGCTACCACGAACATATTGTTGGCATTGGACACATGGCATGCCATCAGTACTCACAATACTACTTACGTTTGTGCCAATGCCACCAGTAAAAAAATCACGGGCACCATATTGGTGGCGTTGGAGCCATACGCCAGGAAGGGCAATTTTGGCACGTCATAGCTAGGCTTTTCTGCACTAGTGTTAGGTCAATTCAATATGATTGTTCTTCCAACGTCATATTCTCAAAGTAGTTTTAGGACTATTGTTACACTTAACGATGTCCTAAGATCCGAAATATATGATCACTGACAGCTCTTGAGCTAGTCTTAGAGGAGAGACTAGGAATCTAGTTTTATCATTTATCATTCCACACGTGCATATGATTTCTTTCACTGAATCGCACATTCCAGGATCATAGCAGTTATAGCATAGAATATAAACTCTTAATTATAAATATGGAAATATAATAATACAATATTATTGCCTCTAGGCATATTTCCAACATGGTCGTCGGCAAAATATTGGTCCAATTGCCTCCAACTCGATGGCAAGTCTCAATGGTGGTGTGGGAGCCACCCTGAAACCCCAAACCCCTTACCCCACCCCATGTTCAGGTCGTGGGGGCAGCAGGGGAAGTCCTCCATGCGGTCTGTGACAAGGCTGGGCAGTAGAGGCAGTTGTTACACCAGCTCACTTAACCCCGCCTCCTTACCCTCCTCGGATGTTGGACACTGTGATGGCCCTACCCCATGAGACTCTAGCCATGCCCTCACCCTAGGAATTTGATAGAAAATCCTCCGTCACCATTCCTTCGAGTAGTAGAGGAAGCCAGTGGCAGCTGTGGAGTAGCTAGTGCTTAGGTTATGTAGAGGATAGGTGATGGGTGATGTCTACTACGCAACCTTCTTCTTGTAGACGTTGTTGGGCCTCCAAGTGCAGAGGTTTGTACGACAGTAGCAAATTTCCCTCAAGTGGATGACCTAAGGTTTATCAATCCGTGGGAGGCGTAGGATGAAGATGGTCTCTCTCAAGCAACCCTGCAACCAAATAACAAAGAGTCTCTTGTGTCCCCAACACACCCAATACAATGGTAAATTGTATAGGTGCACTGGTTCGGCGAAGAGATGGTGATACAAGTGCAATATGGATGACAGATATAGGTTTTTGTAATCTGAAAATATAAAAACAGCAAGGTAACGAGTGGTAAAAGTGATCGTAAACGGTATTGCAATGCTAGGAAACAAGGCCTAGGGTTCATACTTTCACTAGTGCAAGTTTTCTCAACAATAATAACATAAATGGATCATATAACTATCCCTCAACATGCAACAAAGAGTCACTCCAAAGTCACTAATAGCGGAGAACAAACGAAGAGATTATTGTAGGGTACGAAACCACCTCAAAGTTATTATTTCTGATCGATCTATTCAAGAGTCCGTAGTAAAATAACACGAAGCTATTCTTTCTGTTCGATCTATCATAGAGTTCGTACTAGAATAACACCTTAAGACACATATCAACCAAAACCCTAATGTCACCTAGATACTCCAATGTCACCTCAAGTATCCGTGGGTATGATTATACGATATGCATCACACAATCTCAGATTCATCTATTCAACCAACACAAAGTACTTCAAAAAGTGCCCCAAAGTTTCTACCGGAGAGTCAAGAAGAAAACGTGTGCCAACCCCTATGCATAAGTTCACAATGTTACGGAACCCGCAAGTTGATCACCAAAACATACATCAAGTGGATCACGTGAATATCCCATTGTCACCACAGATAAGCACATGCAAGACATACATCAAGTGTTCTCAAATCCTTAAAGACTCAATCCGATAAGATAACTTCAAAGGGAAAACTCAATCCATTACAAGAGAGTAGAGGGGGATAAACATCATAAGATCCAACTATAATAGCAAAGCTCGCGATACATCAAGATCGTATCGCCTCAAGAACACGAGAGATAGATAGAGAGAGAGAGAGAGAGAGAGAGAGATCAAGCACATAGCTACTGGTACATACCCTCAGCCCCAAGGGTAAAGTACTCCCTCCTCGTCATGGAGAGTGCCGGGATGATGAAGATGGCCACCGGTGAGGGATCCCCCCTCTGGCAGGGTGCTGGAACAGGGTCGCGATTGGTTTTTGGTGGCTACAGAGGCTTGCGGCGGCGGAACTCCCGATCTAGGTTATGTTCTGGAGGTTTCTGTATATATAAGAGGTTTTGGCGTCGAGAACAAGTCAGGGGGTCTCCGGGCTGTTCACGAGGTAGGGGGCGCGCCCAGGGGGTGGGCGCGCCTCCCACCCTCGTGGGCAGCCCGGGACTCTTCTGGCCCAACTCTTTTACTCCATGGCCTTCTTCTGGTCCAAAAATAAGCTCCGTCAAGTTTCAGGTCAATTGGACTCCGTTTGGTTTTCCTTTTCTGCGATACTCAAAAACAAGGAAAAAACAGAAGCTGGCACTGGGCTCTAGGTTAATAGGTTAGTCCCAAAAATCATATAAAATAGCATATAAATGCATATAAAACATCCTAGAAGGATAATATAATAGCAGGAATACTTCATAAATTATAGATACGTTGGAGACGTATCAGCATCCCCAAGCTTAATTCCTGCTCGTCCTCGAGTAGGTAAATGATAAAAGAAATAATTTATGAAGTGTGAATGCTAGCAAGTGCATAAGTTTGATAAATGATAGTTCCAATCACTTTTTCTAGCATCATTATATGTCATAACAGAAGCTCATAACATAAAGCTTCTCATGATCAAGTAACAAGCTATTCACATGTTAAAGCATAGACCATAAACTTTCTTGAAAACTAACAAACTATGTTCTCAGTCATCAAACAATTGCAATTCATCTTATTTTCAGGAAGGGTCTATGTAAGAGCTTTGATTTAGCAAATCCCACATGCTCAACTATCATATAGTCTTCCATGATTGCTACCACTCAAAGCATATTTTTAGAACAAATAGCATCGATCGAACACAGAGAAAGACATGGGCTTAATGTTTCGCCACCCAACTTATTTATCATATAGATAATTGTCAACAATAATAATTCATGATCAAATATATTTGAATGGCCATATATGCTTAGATCTTTCTCCACCACATGATGCTTGCCAACTAAAAAGTAGGTTGGAATGAGAAGGAATACTACTGACTCTTGCATAAAAGTAAAAGATAGGCCCTTCGCAGTGGGAAGCAGGGATTTGCAGAGGTGCCAGAGCTCGAAGCTTTAAAACGGAGATGAAAATAATTTTGAGAGGTATGCTTTCATTGTCAACATAACGACCAAGAGTTCCCAATATCTTCCATACTAGATACATTATAGTCGGTTCCCAAACAGAAAGGAAAAGATTTTACTCCCCCTCCACCAACAATCACACTCCACGGCTTGTCCGAAACAACGGGTGCCGTCCAACTATCAACAATCCTGGGGGAGTTTTGTTTAAATTATTTGAAATTTTGTTTTTGATATTTTGATCATAGGACTGGGCATCCCAGCCATTTTCTCATGAATGATGAGCGGAGTCCACTCATCGTGAGAATAACCCACCTAGCATGGAAGATACTGACAGCCCCTAGTCGCTACATGAGCGATGCGGGCATACAAAACAGATTATTATTTGAAGGTTTAGAGTTTGGCACATGCAAATTTACTTGGAACGGCAGGTAAATACCGCATATAGGTAGATATGATGGACACTCATGAAAGAAACTTGGTTTAAGGAATTTGGATGCACAAGCAGTATTCCCGCTTAGTACAGATATTTTGGCTAGCAAAGGATTCTAAATAGCAAGCACCACATATTATATTTTGCGGCAAAATTTATGCTAACTTTCCTTGAAATATCGAAAGGGACATTTTTACGAAAATTCATTGAATTGTGTCTCTCATAGAACTAAAGAAAATATTTGACACAGTCATATTGCTTTGTGGATCAGTATGAATTTTTGGATGTGTTACAATGTACTTTTATGTGTTTGTGTATACTTGCCTATTGTTATAAACGTTAGTGTATTAAGAGCTCTACAGAGTATATGCCTAACTAATATCTTTGTAGATATTTTTGGAGTATGATTGTCTATCTAAAATGTAAGCAAATTGAAAAGTAGAATAGATAAGATGTCTACAAGTATCCTGAGATCACTATAATTTCTTATTATGTAGTCCTTCATGGACAAACATAGCTTTCATGATTCCACAATTAGCCGCTAGCACATGTAATTCATACCTGGGATCAAACATGAATTTTGTGCTACAAACTTATATGATAAATTAGACTTCCTCTTCAGTTGTGTGTGTGTGTTGGGGGGGGGGGGGGGGGGGGGGGGTTGTTACGGTCCTTATACCTGAAGCGAGACTTCAAAGGCGAAAGTCGCCACTATAACACATACGTGTCATAGCCATCACTCAAACTCCAATGCCCAAGCCGACCTCAAAGGTCACGGTTGTAGGAGGCCTAATGAAGAGCTCCTCCCCAGCGCTAGGAGTGTAGCGAGCACTCATGCGCCCTTCATCATGGGCTGGCCTAACAAGGAGCAAGCGCTCGCTTGGGGTTTGCAGTGACGCCAGTTTTCCCGGTTTGCTGACAATTGTTGACCCGTCATGGTTGATTGGTTGACCATTGACATTTTGAGAAAATGATTTAAAAAAATAAGATTCATAAAAGAAGTTCACGAAGTAAAACAAATCAAGGGTACAAAAAGATTTAATGGATTTCAAGACAAGTTCAGAAATTCAAAAGAGTTTGTGCTTTAAATCATGAAATCGAAAAAGTTGACGCATTAGAAAAAGTTCATCAAATTTGAATTTTTTTAACTAATTTGAAAAAATAGTTTATGAATTTTAAAAAAATTGCGGCTTTTGAAAAAAGTAAATTGATTTTGAAAAGTCATGTTTTTTTTAAATCACGGATTTTAAAAAAGTCATCGATTTTCATAAAAGTTCAGAAATTTGAAAAAATCATTGATTTGAAAAAATTTCAAAAATTTTGGTAAAAGTTCACAAATTGCAAAAGGTTAGTGGATTGAGAAAACACAGGAATTTGGAAAAAAGATTATCAATTTTAGAGAAAAAATATATATTTAAAAAATTCCAAAAAATAAAAATCATAAATTTAATTTTTTATGGATTTGAATATATTCATGCATTTGAAAAAGTCTGTGAATTTAGAAAAAATGAAAAAGAAAAGGAAAAGGAAAGAAAAGAAAAGGGCAAATAAAAACCATCCGAAAAACAAACAAACTGTTTAGAAGCTTCTAAAATGTTTCCCAAACTGGTAGGGGTAGTTTCTGGCCAAATCCTATTCGGCGCCTTTAACGCCCGATACAGTTGATTCCACAAACGGGCGCATACCCCTCCAACGCGCTAGGCCGGCCCAATTTACTTTTTGTCCTGTTCAAAACTCGCAAAAAAGGTGCGACCCTGAGAATCGAAACCGTGACTTATATTGGTTAGATGCGAGGTCTAGAAACCAATAAGCCAAGGTACATCCGCGGGACGTTCTATCTATTCTTCTTCTTCACTCGTGCCCCAAATTGTGTTTTTTCTTTTTCTTTTTCTTTCCTATTTTCCTTTATCTTTATCTTTTTTCGTGTTCCTTTTCGTTTTTCATGTTTATTTTCTGTTCGTTTTATTTTTCTTTTTCCCTTTTCAAATTTGATGATATTTGTTTTCAAATATGTGACCTATTTAAGGTTTTGATGAACCTTTTTGTAAAATGGTGAACTTTTTCAAATTTGGTGAACTATTTTGAAAGTCGACGAACTTTTTTTCAATTTGTGAGATTTTTTTCAAAGTCGATGAAATTTTTTTCAAGTTCAATGTACTTTTTTCAGAATTGATGAACTTTTTTTCAAAATTGATGAACTTTTTTCAAATTTGATGAACTTTTTTCCAAATTAGTGAACATTTTTTTAATTTTTTGTATGCTTTTTAAAAAATCGATGAACCTTTGTTCAAGGTCAATGCATTTTTTGCAATTTGTTGAACTTGGATGAAATTTTTATAATCTGTGATTTTTTTTATTTGGAATTATTTTTGTCTGAATTCTTGATTTTTATTATAAAAAATTAATGCTCAATAGTTGACCCCACCAAGGGTTGACAGGTCAACCAGAAACCGATCGATGGTGTTTCCTAAACGGCGCCCGTGGCGCCCGTTCCTTCATTAATTTCCAAACGGCGCACACCCCTCGTCACGTTGATGAACTTTTTTTCAAAATTGATGAACTTTTTTCAAATTTGATGAACTTTTTTCCAAATTAGTGAACATTTTTTTATTTTTTTGCATGCTTTTTAAAAAATCGATGAACCTTTGTTCAAGGTCAATGCATTTTTTGCAATTTGTTGAACTTGGATGAAATTTTTATAATCTGCGATTTTTTTATTTGGAATTATTTTTTTCTGAATTCTTGATTTTTATTATAAAAAATTAATGCTCAATAGTTGACCCCACCAAGGGTTGACAGGTCAACCAGAAACCGATCGATGGTGTTTCCTAAACGGCGCCCGTGGCGCCCGTTCCTTCATTAATTTCCAAACGGCGCACACCCCTCGTCACGTTTGGGCCGGTTCATTTCACCTTTTTTTCTGTTTTCTAAACTTCAAAAAAATGGGCAAAAGCAGGGATTCGAACCACTGTTTCCGTAGTTCTGCGATAGGCGCAATAACCACCCGACCTGCTCACATACGTGTGATTAAGTACATGTTTTTCATTCATTTCTTCTTTTTTCAGCTTCATTTGTTTTTCTTTTCTTTTTTGCTTTTTCTTCTATCCTTTTTTCATATTCGCCATAAAATTCTTCAAATCGATGAGTTTTTTTTCAAACTTGTGAACTTTTTCTTAAACTCATGAGTTCTAAAAAACGATAAACTTTTTCCAAATTTGACGAACAAATTTCAAATTTGTGGAGAAAAACAGAATCAATGAACATTTTTCAAATTCAATGGAATTTTAAAAAATTGGATGATTTTTTTCAAATTCGATGAACTTTTTTAGTTCGACGAACTTTTTTCATCTTTTTTCAATTTGATGAAAAAAGTTCATCAATGATTTTCAAATTTGATGAACTATTTTCAATTCGACGAACTTCTTTTTCAAGTTCGATGAACTTTTCTTCAAATTCGATGAAGTTTTTTCTAATCGGTGAACTTTTTTTCAAAGTTGATGAACTTTTTTTCTAAAATTGTGAACTTTTTTCAGTTTTTTTTTCAAAATTGATGAATTTGTTTCAAAAATTTTATGAACTTTTTCCGTTTTTTGTGAACTACTTTTTAAATTCATGAACGTTTTTCAAATTCAACAGACTTTCCGTGTATAGGGGCAACGTTTTTTGCATGTTCACAAACTTATTTCCAAAATCTGTGAAGTTTCAGTTTTTTAAAAGAAAATCGTGTATGGGCAGTTAGTTTTTAAGTGTTGGAGGTGCATTCGATCACTAGTAACAACATGTCATAGCGGTTAGCCGAACGCCTGTAGATAGAGAAGGGGCGAGTTCGATTCGTAGCGGGAGCGTAATTTTCTGAATTCTATTCGAGATTCAGCTTCCAACTAGGCTTCAAAAGAGCAACCCACTAAGCTTCCCTGTAGGAGCTCCCCGATCGATCAGGGAAACCGGAGGAAGCGGATGCGTCGCGAGCGATCACTTCGCCTTGGTCTTGGGCCGGCCCACGTACTCAGGCGTGTGGGTGCTGATTTGGTCTACTGAGGTCTCTTGTTTCCGTTAGTAGACGAAATAGCAAAGGTGCGGTCGAGCGTGTGATTGCGATGAAATACTTTTGGGCGGGGCATTACCGATACTAAGATGAAATTCGAAATGAGAAAGGGCTTCAAGCCTCATGCTTTCCTGTTTTATTTGTGAAGGAAAAAAGTGAAATGGGCCGAGCTCAAGTGAAAGAGGGGGTGTGCGCCAGTTTGCAATATGTACTCTAAAAGTGAAATGGGCCGAGCTCAAGTGAAAGAGGAGGTATGCGCCAGTTTGCAATATCTTATATTTACTAATTGGAAGCACCAACCGAGGCATCATGTTAGTCCCAGCAAAACATAATAAATTAACCGTTAGATATGCTAATTAGACATCCGTTAGATATGCTAATTAGACATCTAAAACCGTTAGATTAAGTGCCTGAAGGAGTCCTCACCATGTGTCCCACGTACATGGTCCTTTTTCTGACAATATCTCACGTACATAATTAGAGGCCCTATATGTTGATTATGAAGTAAAATCGAGGACAGCCGTGAGCCATCATAGTTTGCGTAAGAAAAAAAACCCAGCCGTTAGATAGCGGAGCACTTGATAAATCCGAGTACAAGGGTCCACATCATCTTCCTTGAGCGATGCTCTCCTTCTTCGTCCCCTCGCTTCGCCTCCTCCAAGAGTCCAAGCCAGCAAAGTAGTCTCGCAAGCATCGATCAAACCTCGATTTTGCTTCAGTCGCCAATGCCTCCATGGAGCAGCTCGATGGGGATGCGTCACTATGGCTTCGATCTGACCGTTTAACCCATTAGTCATGTCCGTGCCTTCTTTTTCCTACAGTCATCCCCGACGCTTCCATGGCGAAGCTCGACAGGGAGGGTGACCTCCGGCGCGTCTCCACATTAAGAAGTTGCTGTGTTAGTTGTTCAGCTAGAAATTTTATCGGTAATCATATCAATCTTTATTATTATTTTCAATATAGTCTTATATATATATTAATTGGAGGCACCAAACGAGCCATCACAGTAATCCACATCATTAACCCCATATGTTAGTTGATCTATGTAATTGATCTATCTTAACCCCATGATTTACGTTACTTTTATGGAGAAAAAAAGAGCCAACCTACACGTAACAATGATATTTTAGTACCCTCAAAGAAAATTTGATATTTGGTAATCTAAAACACCTTATGTTACCTTTATGGAGAAAAAGAACAGCTAACCTGCAAGTAACGACCCTTCAAAAAATAACCTACAAGTAACGATCTGTTATTCAATATATGTAAAAACACTTTCCGAGCATTATATCTAATTAGCTATTAACCGTAGGATTATTGGATTAGGTGATGATTTTTTTACAGTAAGGATGAAAAGATGACAAATATCAATCTCTTTTCCGATCTCTCTCTTAATCATGTCTCCAGCTCACGCCGCTGCTGGCTTCTATCAATTAGTTAGGTCAATCGAGGCTGGCTTCTACGTGCTTATCTCGCCGGAAAAGCTTCATGCCGATCGTACTGGGAACGAATCAAACTAGCTTTGCTTCATCACCGTTGACAAGTCAACGCTGCATGCCAGTATGATCAGGTTTCTTTTTCCATCAACCATATCTCTCACGTGCTTGTCTTAGCAGACGAAAGGAATCGATCTGAATTACCTGTACATACGTATGCACATACATAGTTACATACAAGCATATTTAAGTGGGATCAATCAAGATTATCTTCTGCTTAGGAATTGACCTTGGCTGTGTGTACATGTCTTCTTCATAGAAGAAAATTAAGTTCTTATTAGACGTGCGACATGAGTCAGGAGCTGTGCCAATAGTCCTCTCTTTCTCTATTTGGACAACGTCCGTCCGGCTCCTTCTCTTTTTACGATTGTCGCTAAACACGATGATCTTCTTTAACTTTTCCAGGTGGGGACTCAGCTTGCACCACTGCGCAGAGAGCTGTGCCAATAGATATGTGTAAATTCTACAATCATGAACTCATTGAAAATAATATATATCCTTTTAAGAATATATATTCTTTTTCCACATGATAGGAAATACACACTGTTGCATGTTCGCAACGATTTAAAACTGTATTCAATTATTATTTCAAATTCCATAGCTTATAAATATTGCACGCAACAAATATTAACAAAACTATAACTCATAAACATCTACTTAAAAACTGTCTAGCCCGTGCGAACGCACGGGTTGAGGACTAATGTACTCTAATCGGCACCTGAAGCTGTCAAATGTGATTTGGGGGAGGGAGCGGTCCACGGCGGCCATGGGGGACGTGTGTCACGTGCGCCCGAATGCTTCTGATCTGGGCTTTGGAACGTGTTGCGTGCTTCCGGATGTGTGGGCTTTCCTTTGTTGTCCCACCGCACGCGATATAAGCGTCGTGCTGAAAAAATTCTGTTTTTTGCGCAGCCGCTCCGGGCGCTCCAGCGGAGACGCAAAAAATGCGCGCGCGGCATAAGTAGTTCAGCACGCGGAGCAAAACGGCATCGCGTGCCGCTTATTTCGTGCGCTCGCTTTCGCGCGCTGCACACTCGAACGCCCGCGCCGCACCCTCTTCGCAGCGCTGCTTTCGCCCCGCCCGCGCCGACGCCAGCGAACTCGCCCGATGGACGGCCACGCCGACATCCCCCTCACCCTTTCCTACACTCGCGACCCCTCCGCCGCCGCCGCCGCCACCGCAAACCCTAGCTCTGGGAGCTTGGCTTCGCCTCCGCCAGTGCTCCTCCAAGCACCGGTCTTGCACGCGGCCTCTTCATGCCGCCACGGACGACCTCGACGTTGGGTGGCGTCGCGCCGGCGCCCGCCGTGGAGCCACGTGCCCCCCTCTCGAAGCTCCCAAATGCGGCGTGGGCGAAGACGGGCAAGGTGTCCGGGAAGAAGAACAAGGCGGCGGACGGCTCCTCTATGCAGCCAAAGAAGAAGCTTGCAGGGCGTGCGACGGATGTGGCGGCGATCGAAGCGCCGGCGAGCTCTCTTGTTGCGCTGGCGGCCGATGCGCACAAGGTGTTCGATGAAATGCCCACAAGGTAAAATTTTGCCAACTTTTTGGTGTTGTTGTTTTTTGAATGCATACATATGATATATAGCTTATTTGCTTTGTTGTATATACTTTGTAGTTTCAATGATGAGACATATATGTCAACTACGGGTGTTGTCTCCAACAATTCTCATTGGTCTCAAACCAATGATGTGAATTTCGATGATCATGAGTTTGAGGTGGACGAGGATGGTGAGGGTAAAGGAAGAGCGGGCAACTACACCATGGACGAAGACATCTTGCTATGCAATACATGGTTGCAAGTGTCGAGGGATGCCACTGTTGGAGGGGATCAAAGTAGAGATGCATATTGTATCCGGATGAAGGAGCACTTTGATCTACACAACAAAAGTGGAATTGACCGCTCGGAAAGATCTCTTCGCTCCCGGTGGTCGACAATCAACCGAGATTGTCAAAGGTGGGCGGCCGCACTTAAGGCGGTTGACACGTTGAACCCAAGTGGCACTAATGATAGAGATAGGGTAAGTGCCATTTCTTTCATGATTCTTCCATGTTCATCATGCTTCTTCTTGGTGTTTCAAGTGCTAACTTGTTCTTTTGTTTGTAGCTCACTATTGCACAAAACTTATTTCAAGGAGAGGAGAAGAAGACCAAGAAAGGGAAAAACAAGAAAGGGAGACCATTTACCTTGCCTCATTGCTATGATGCGTTGAAGGATGATGAGAAATGGAAGCCCCATGACGGTGTCGATGATGAGGAGAGCAACAAACGCAAGCGAACTATTGATTTGGATGATGAGGAGGAGGAGGCATCAAGTGATGACGCCAAGAGAAGCCCTACACCAAACTCGGTTGTGTACTCCAAGCCAAAAGGACCAAATGGATGCAAGAAAGACGGAAAAGAAAAGAAGAAGAGTTAAGGAGATGACAAGCTAAAAAATGCTATGAAAGCTATTGTGAATGCAAGAAAGGAAGCGGACGAGGTGAGGAAGATGGCAAGGAACCAAGATGCGGCAGCCGAGGAGAGGAGATTGGTGGCTGAGGAGAGGAGGGTGGCGGCCGAGGAGAGGAATGTGGCATTGGAGGAGAAGAAATTGGCCATGGAGGAGCGGACTAGATTGTTGGAATGGGAGAAGTACTTGTTCTTCATGGACACATCTACCCTCGATGAGAAGCAAAAGGAGTACGTCAATCTTGCCCGTGAAGAAGTCTTGGTCCAAAAAAGAGCCATGGTTGGCATGAGCGGCATGGGTGGCATGGGAGGCATCGGTGGTTTCGGAGCTACCGTGGGCGGCATGGGAGGCATGGGTGACTTTGGAGTTACCATGGGGGCCATGGGAGGCATCGGTGGCTTTGGAGCTACCATGGGAGGCATGAGTTTTGCGTCTTTCATGGGAGGCACGGGAGCACCTTCAGATGACATGGGTGGACGCATGTCTTCCGGTGTGCCTCACACATTTTCGCATGATGCCGGTGGAGATCTTGGCAACGCCTTCCGAGCTTCCCATGATGATGTGGCGCGACACAATGAAGAGGAGGAGGAAGAATCGGAGGACGAAGATGAGGATGAAGAATCGGAGGACGAAGATGAGGATGAGGCATGATTGTTGATGTGTCATTTGTTTGTGTAAACTTTTATGTCATGAACTTGGTTCGATAATTTTAAACTTGGTTGGATGATGATGTGGGCATGATTTTGAACTTTTATGTCATGAACTTATTTGGGTAATTTTAAACTATGTTATGTCTTGTTTTGATGCTGAAAATATCACCATAAGCGTCGGTTGCTCGCGCGCGCTGTAGTTTAGCGTGTCTGCTTAAGCAGCGTGCGCGTAATTTTTTGCAGCGGCCGCTGGAACCAGCGCACCGTGACGCGTAAAAACTGACTATTCCGACGCTGTAAAAGGTTTCTTACCACGCCGCGTGTTGCGTGCAACGTAGGTATGCACGTGCAGTCCAAGATGCGACCGCTGACGTCGCAGCCGGTGCCGTGCGTTGATCCTCGACTGGAAAGATCGATCATGCATTGAGAACGACGAAAACGCTCATCACGGCAATAATGTCGTGCATATACGGTTGCCAACAACGGGCGTGGTTTGTTTTATGAAAAAGTCCAAAACAAACCTTCAATTTACAGGCGAAAGCTAAATCAAACCCCGAACTCTTAATCCCTGAAATCAGCACACCAAACTCTCTAATCCCGGTCTATTTTAAACCTTGACAGGACATAGCCGGGATTTGCTGAATTGGGCCGACCTAGTAGCGCAGTTGCTCGCGCGCGCGCACTAATCTGGTTTTTCTTAGTTTCTTCTTTTTTTCGTTTTCTTTTCTTTTTTCATTTTTACACATGTCTAATTTTTCTCAGTACCCAATGTACATTTTTAACGCACACATTAAATATTTTTGGATAAAATTTTGATATTATCAAATACATTATGTACATTTATAAATTAAATGTTTTCAAATTTTTTTAAATACATGGTAATATTTTTCCAAATACATGTTTTACATTTTCTTAATGACAATAATTTTTTTCTAAAACTACACAAACACTCTTTTACATGGTTCAACATTTTTATATTTGCATACGCTTTTTGCAAGGACATGCCACATATAGGGGCTGTTTGGTTCCTAGCCAAACCTTGCCACACTTTGCCACAACTAACCTTAGGCAAGTTTGACCAAATTAGGTAGGTGTTTGGTTCTAGCCACACCTAAGGCAAGAATTTTTTTTATGAGCAGTGAACCCCACATGTTATAGACACAAGAAATGTGGCAAGATTCTTTTAGGCAAGCCAAAGTGTGGCTAACAATTTGAGCAACTCAACTAAGGCAAGTGTGGCAAGTGTGGCAAAAATCATGTGGCAATATATGGCAATGATAGTCACAATCCAAACAGCCCCATATTCTGTTCAGGTTATGACACATTTTTTTTACATCACGCAAACATTTTTTTACATTCTAGACACATTCTTTTGAAAATGTCAAAAACACATTTTTTGAAACTCGTGAACATTCTTGAAATGTTACATTTTTTTGAATGTATAAAACATTTTTTTGAATCACACAAATATTATTACACATTGTATAAACATTTGGATTGGCCCGTACATTTTTTAAAACTTGTGATATTTTTTAGATGTCACAAAATATTTTCAGGTTTCAGAAAATGTTTATGTATCAAAAAGTGTCCGCACTTTAAAATTTTGTTCAAGTTGCAGAAAAAATTTATGTTTCAAAAAGTGTTTGCACTTTAAAATTTTGTTCAGGTTTCAAAAAATGTTTATAAAGGTGTTCTCTTTTTCAAGAATTATTACGTCGCCCGTTAAGAAAAAGAAAGAAATAATTTTTACGTCGAGAGTTAAGGAAAAAAACTCGCTTCATGTATGGTGGGCTGGCACAGTCAAGTCCACTGCCAACAATCCGAAATATTTTTTAAATACATTATTTATGAAATTCCAGAAACAATATTTAAAAAATGTGATACAGTTTTGAAAATACGAAACAATTCTTTTTAAATGCTAATAGAGTTTCAAAATTTCAAACAGTTTTTAAAAACAGCAAACGAATTGAATTTGTGCGAAAAATAAAAAACAGAAAATTTTTAACTTCTGAATAATTTTAGAAATGTGCGAACATTTTTTAAACCTCACAAATTCTTGTTGTGTTATAGTGGGCCGGCCCAAATTCTTGTCCGTGACAGAGCTGGAATCCCGGCTGGGATTGTAGTATTCCCAGTGTGCCCAACAGGTCTAGGGTCCAAAATAGACCGGGATTCTAAGTTCAGAGTGCCAATTTCCGGGATTCGAAGTTCAGGATTTGATTTAGCTTTCGTCTACAACTTCAAGGTTTATTTTGGACTTTTTTCTTTGTTTTAATGGTTGCTCAAGGTTCGTTGCACCCGGTAGGACCAATCACCAATGAGCAATGGCATCCACCGGCTCCGTAGCCTCGCCAAAATAAGTGTGCTCGCAGATTGATTAACTAGTGTCTACCCCAGCACGTGGCACACCGGTCACCACAGAACGTGCAGAAAGAAAAAGGTTACGAAAATGGTGTAATTAACTAATTATACGATGAGGGACCATATCACTTTGCGTACGCTGGTCAAAGAATTGCGGAGATGATGAATACTTTTGCCCATCACCAAGCTTGAGCAGTACGTATGCCAGACGAACCACTTGTGCACAATACATATAGAGTAAAACGATAAACATCTCAATGAAATGAAGATGGGTAGATGAATCAGAAGCCGGCCACGTCGCTCTCTCCTTGAAACCAAAAGGTTTTCTATGAAATGACGTCGGGCTCTCACTCATTGCTCGGTTTACAATATTATAAAAAACTGTGTCGGTGGGTGAATCAGCTAGCGCAGCCCAACGTTGACGAAGAAACCCAGTCGTGCGCCTATTTATATACCCGGAGCATACGACACGAGAGGATTCAACCATGGAAGCCATGGCGTCATCGTCGTCGGCGGCTAAGCCTAAGCCCAGCACCACCCTCCGCGTGGCCGCCTTCAGCGGCTCCCTCCGCAAGGGCTCGTGGCACGGCGGCCTCATCCGCGCGGCCGAGGAGCTGTGCGAGGAGTCCATCCCGGAGCTGCAAATCGACCACGTCGACATCTCCGGCCTGCCCATGTCCAACCCGGACCTGGAGACGGACGACGGCGACGGCTTCCCGCCGGACGTCGAGGCGTTCCGGGACAGGGTCCGCGCCGCCGACTGCTTTCTCTTCGCCTCGCCCGAGTACAACTACTCCGTGACCGCCACGCTGAAGAACGCGCTGGACTGGGCGTCGAGGGGCACGCACAAGTGCTGGGCGGACAAGGCCGCGGCCATCGTCTCCGCGGGCGGCAGCTGCGGCGGGGGCAGGGCGGCGTTCCACCTCCGCCAGATCGGGGTGTTCCTGGACATCCACTTCATCAACAAGCCGGAGCTCCAGGTCAGGGCGTACGAGGACCCGCCCAAGTTTGACGCCGACGGGAACCTCGTCGACGCCGAGACGAGGGAGCGGCTCAAGCAGGTGCTCCTCTCGCTGCAGGCCTTCGCGCTCCGGCTCCAGCACTAACTAGCAGGAGCGGAGGACTGAGCGAAGAAGAAACTTGGCACCGTGCGATTACCTAAACGTTAATCTGCATTTTCCTTTGCGTGTTGGATATGTAGGTACTTTTGACTATTTCACTTTCTTTTAGGGGTTACTTTTCACTTTTGTTGGGCGGAATACATTTTGCTCTGTATTCGTGCACCAGTCTTTATGTGGTTCTGTAAGAAAGAGTAAGCTGCTGTAAACAGTGTGTTTGTAAGAAATCACGCAAGTACCCTTTTTATAAACGTTTCGTTAAGTTTTACTCGACTGGTTTAAGTCTCGGTCAACACTGAGATCTGTCATAGAGAGCCGTGCAAAATATAAGTTTTCTCTTCCTTCATTCCAAAATCTAATGCATATTAAGTTGAAAAGTCAAATATTTGTCACGCACTCCCCATCGGCAGTCAGAGTCATGCCTGATGTGGAGGCGGACAGAGAGGCTGTCCAGCCAGAGGACCATGAGGAGGATTGGCGTGAAGAAGAAGATGATGAGGAGCGGGTCCCAACTGCAGAGACGACTTAGTCGTTTGGTGGTGTGTGTGTGAGTGACAAGTGGGCCCGAGGCCAAGGGGTGCTATATGTAGTCAGGAAAGCCAGTGTACTGGACACGCTGATGAGAAAAGTCCTGTTTCGTCTATCTCTCCCTCGTTCTGCATCTCACCTACCCTCTCTTCCTCCTCCCAATATCTCACCTATCTCTCTCGATCCCTCATCCCTCCTGTTCTTACAATATTTTATATATTTGACCAAGCTTAAAATATGAAAATATATGTCATGGCGAATCTATTGATGTTGATTATGTATTGTAGTTTTTGATTTTTGCTCTCAAAATTTAGTCAATTATAGAGAAGTTTGGCTTTTCTGAAAATTAATAAACTTTATATTTTGAAATGGAGGTAGTAGTTTCACAATGGCCACTTATTTTTAGAAGGCTAGCGACTATGTCAAAAACGGGGCTATAACGGTCATATAAAGATCAGCAACAAAGACGAGGAGAAATACGCCGATAGGGTCACCTTGCTTAGAGCATCTATAGCTGCAGGTTGCAAATCCAGGCCCTCAAACGCCCGCGGACGTGTCCGGGCACGTCTCATTTGGTGGCTTCCACACACGCATCCCTCATATCCGAGCCCTCAAATCTATACAAACCATGCAATGCTATGTACATAACGGGGAAGGGCGGAGGAAATCACAATTTCCTCGCCGGCCCCTTCCCCTTCTGGTTGTCGGTGCGGCTGTGCCCCTCCTCCGTGTAGGCGTCGACGTGCCGAGGCGTGTCGTCGTCGGAGCTGGAGGAGGAGCCGTCCGCCAGGTCCGAGTCCGAGCTGCAATGCATGCCCAACATCCTGCGGAGAAGGCTGTCCTGCTCCTTCGCATGGTGGATTGCCTTCGCCTTCGCCGCCGCCTCCTTGGTTGCCTCGTGCTCCGACATCTCGATGGCGAGTCGGAGCACCACTAGTAGAAAAAGGGCCTAATGTTCAGCTCATTAGTCCCGGTTGTATTTGAGCCGTCACTAATGTGACCATTAGTGCCGGTTCCAACGGCTAGGCGGGCCGCTCTCATTAGTACCGGTTCGTGCCGAACTTTTAGCATCGGTTCGTGCCACGAACCAGTACTAAAGAGAGTGGTGGCAGGTAGAAATGTCAGTCTGGGGCCCCTCCAGCACCTTTAGTGCCGGTTCGTGGCACAAACTGGTACTAAAGGTCGCCCTATATAAACCCTTCGTCCACCCGCGATCGAGCTCACTCTGTTTTTCCACTTTCCCCTCTCCTCCCTGTTCTTCCCCTACCTCGAGCTCATCACACATTTTGCCCAAATTTTGTCAAGATTTGAAGGCCTCCATCCATTCAAGTGATCACAAAGGTAAGCAACTTTGTCATTTCATCTCTCATTATTAGATTAGCTCTTGCAATGCTTTATATAGTCATTAATTTGTGGGTTTTAGTAATTTGGGAGGAATTATATGTGGTAATTTATTTGATTTATATGCAATTTGAGCTCAAAATAACTCTTAGTTTGCATATGTAGGTGTGGTTTACTTAGTGCCTTCACGTGTCCGTCCTAACCACCGTCGATCATCCGCACCGCCCGGTCGCTGGCACCACCTTGTGGGGTGAGCCTCTTGTTCTTATCTTTTTTGTATAAAAAAAATCATGTTTGTGTGATTTAGATATATAGTTACTTGTATAATTATCTTACCCGTACGTTGTTTGTTATACGTAGTGCCATGGTTTTGATATCCGTCCCCGTCGGCCCTCGTCCGGGTTATGATTCGGATGTGGTATATTTATTTTATAACTATTTTGTTGCATTTCGTGTTTATCACAAATTATGCCCATCAAGTTGACATAGATATTTTTATCTAGGAGGTATGTGAACCGAAAATTCCAACCGACCCTATTGTCGAGAGGTTAAATTTAGTTGAAAGAGAAGTAGTATTTGAAAGAAAAATTGAAAAGAATTGAGGGGGAGAAGATGGAATTGGAGTTGCATGTTGCCGATGCCGTCGATGATCACAAGATCAAGATGGAGAAAATGCGCTTGAAGATTAGAAAGATTAGAAAATATGCCATTGATAGTGAGGCTTGGTATCATTATGTTGTTGGATCAATTGTTACCTTAGTTGCGATCTTGATCGCATTTGTTGTTGCATTTAAATGCTTTAGCTAGAGAGTTATTTGTATATATGTTGCATTTAAGTGTTGTATGAACTTTATGTATGAACTTGTATTAATTTGGTCTATTCGGCGCTGTGTAATGAAGATGAGCCGGCAATGGATGTACGATGACCGATGCTCTCCCCAGTATGTTGAGGGCGTGCATACTTTTCTGCTTGCAACTGAGGTAAACAAGCGGGCGGATGATTTTATGCCTTGTCCATGTGCTGGCTGTAAGAATGGTCACAATTACTCTAAGTCAAGAACCATTCACATCCACCTGTTTGAGTCTGGTTTCATGCCCCACTATAATGTTTGGACCAAGCACGGAGAAAGAGGGATTATGATGGAAGACAATGAAGAAGAAGAGGACGACGACAACTATCCTGGCCATGGGTTCCCTAAATACGATGGTACAGGGAAGAAGCTGAGCCGGCAATGCGGGAAGAAGCTGAAAAAGAGGCATCAGATGAGCCCGCTGATGATCTAGGTCGGGCCATTGCCGATGCAAAGAGAAACTGCGCAAGTGAAAAGGAGAAGAAGTTGCAGCGCATGTTAGAGGATCACAAGAAATTGTTGTACGTGAATTGCGAAGCTGATAAGAAAAAACTGGGCACCACACTGGAATTGCTGCAATGGAACGCAGAGAATGGTGTATCTGACAAGGGATTTGGAAAGTTGCTGGTAATGATAAAGAATATGCTTTCAAAGGACAACGGATTGTCCGAGAGTACGTACGAAGCAAAGAAGGATGTCTGCCCTCTAGGGTTAGAGGTGCAGAAAATACATGCATGCCCTAATGACACTAGTAGGAAAAGGCTACTAGCAGCGCGGGTAAAATGGCTACTAGCAGCGCGGGTACCCGCGCTACTAGTATCACGCCCGTGCCACCCACGCTACTGCTATTTCGTACCCGCGCTACTACTAACGAATTAGTAGTAGCGTATCTATCATACCAACGCTACTAGTATCCTAAATACTAGTAGTTTTTTCCCACGCTACTACTAACTTATTAGAAATTAAAAAAAATCTATCAATTCCATTCTATCACACAATTGCCGTATCTTACTATCACAGTTCCTCATTGTAGAGGCAACTTGTGTATAATTCATATCTTTTACATAAGTGTAAACACAATGATGTGCGTGTCAGCTACCTACGTAAGTGGTTTTTGCCATGCAAATTCAAAACTTTACCACTACTTCTAGACGTCAGAGACTGAGACATGTTGTCATGGTCCGATCCAAAAATTGGCTCACTCGTCAATGCATGGCACCTTCCCGGCCTGATCTCGCGGCCTACAGCTATGACGAAGCACAGCGGGCAGCCTCGACGAGCCACACTTGACCGATGGCAGCCGCTGCCTTGAGTTGTGCCGCCGTCACGTCCCTCGCCCTCGCCCTCAGCTCAAGCAGGCCCCGGTCGATGTCGGCCTCATGCCACGCCACCTGCGGATGGAGGAAGCCATCGTACATGTGCCCCGCACCCTGAAATCCGAACACCATTAAGATTCAGATTCAGAATTGGCCACATACTGAATCAAGTATATCTGAAATGTTGATCACCTCTCGGGCTCGGGGTGTCTGATCGACTGCTTACCCGTGTGCTGAGGGGTGCCAGAGGTAGATGACGAGCAGCAGCTTCGCCTCTCCGTACATCGGTAGCCATGACACCGTCCAGTCCACGAACCTCTCGACGACCGTCGGCATCGCCACCAGAACCCTGCAGCATTACCAACAGAGGTTCAAAAACTTCAGATTCTTCAGAAGAATGACATGAAAAAATAATGTGGTGCATGTCGATAAAAAGACAATCAGTGAAAAAGACAAGGAGCATACTAACCCCTTCAGGCAGTGAAAATATAATGTAGAGCAGTAAAAGTGGAACATGGCTCAGCATTTGCATTGATAGGGACAAATGTACAATTGGGGATCCGGTTACTCATTGGAACATATGAGTGAGCTATCTTCTGAAACTTTACTTGTGCAAAGGCTGCTAAGTTGTGAATATCATTGCACCTAGATATATCTTTGTAAGACATGCACAGATCCGGTTACTCAAGGAAATAAGTTCATGTAGGATTTTTTATGAGCATTAGCCTGTGTTGTACACTTAATTAGCGCCCAATGCGGTGTTCAAAGTTAGGAGAACTCCAAATTACATAACTCCTCATAAATTCCTAAAACAAAATATGGAAATAGCTAGTCCGAAGGCACATATAAGAACAAACAAATTTGTATGACGAAATGATGCAGTGGATCAATCTCATAATACATCTCTAAAAGTGACACTTGAATTCTCTCATCTCCTTGTGAGCAACCTACTATACTTACATTTTCTAGAATGCCATGGTTTTGTGGCAACAGGGTGATAACTAAACGACCCAGAAAAACATGGAGTGATGAATCAATTCAATATCTTCAGAAGTGGATACTCTAGTAGACCTGCAAGAGCAGATATGGTAGTAACTAAAATCATATAAAGATTCGAGGTTAAAGATTATAAATCCAATTTGTCATTAGCATAAAAATATTAGTTCCATGAAGAAGTTTGTCGACAGATATTTTCTAGTGTTTCTAAGACAGTGACTGAAACATCATGAAAGAAAACACGTTTCTGCATTTTAATTAGGGGGGAGCTTTAGTTCTAAAATACTGGAACTGTGACTGAAAGATCATATATACGATTAGAAAAACAGACCAAAATCCCCGCAGAAAAAAACAGACCAAAAAAATTAACTTCCTACTTACAGTGGCAATAAAATCTTATATGAATGTGTTATAATAAATAATGCTAACCATGAAGTCTTCTTCCATATAACAAAGGAGTGACGAAAACAAAAAACCTGTAATTCAAGTACGACATGCAGTTAGTTAATTATTTGCATGTCAATAGTTCTAACGTCTAGCTACAGATCTTCAAAGTAAAGATTGTGAACTCTATTAGACATGATTATATCAATTAGACCAAATAGAAAATAATTCAATATGTTGTATATCCATTAAACGAAGTTCAATCTATCTTCTGATTATTAGTGTTTCAGTTAGGTGATTAGTCCTTCTACGGCCGCCGGTTAATAGGTGAGCCATGACTTTTTACAGTAAAAAATGCAAAGGAAATAACAGGTTACTCCATTGATCTAACTAGTAGTGAATGAGCTAGTGTAGGTTACTCCATTGAATGAACCCAGCTGGTGTATATATATGGACGCAGCCACCACCAGTGGATACAGGTTCTAGTCAAATCAGACTCACCTATTAACCGACTTGGACTACAAATTCCTAATCCTGGTATTATACTCCTACCAACGCAGCTAGATAGCTAGGACAAGTCCTAGTCGGACTCAAGTTAGTATTTTTCCTAATCTAATTATACGGCCACGTTGATCACACCTTACTAATTCTGGCCGGACACCAGTAACACAAGAAAAGCAAATCGACTCAAGCTAGTTTTCCTAGACTACTACACCGATGTAGATTTGTAGACTAATAAGTTTGGATTAAGCTGTTTACTGCCACTGTACGCAGCCAGGGTAATGACCAAACTAGCATGTGCATGCTGGGAGGGAGGGGCCGGGGTTACCTGCAGCTGCAGGAAGATGGGTGGGAGGGCGCAGCATTCAAGGAAAGGGAGGTCCGTCCATGGCTTGCTTCCTCCTCAGGTGGTTGTCGGACGAATCCTCGGGTCGGTCTAGGGTTTTCTTCTCCTGCACTGCAGCAAAGAAAAGGAAGGGCCACCCTCACATCATCACCAACACAAGAGAAGAGAGCAACCAACAACATGAGCAGAAGCAACCCAAAATCGAAACAAATCCGAGCACCTTGACGATGGTGCTCCATGGCTTGGGCACCCCGACAAGGTTTTCTTCTCCTGCCGCAGAGAAAAGGAAGGAAGCAGTGGCAGGGCGACTGGGGAGACGCAGGCGACCTCCGTCGCTTCGCGTGTGTCCTGGCCGCCGGCTCACCCGCGGGTTTATCTGGGACTGGGAGGGAAGGTGCGGGCGACGGATGCAGGGGAGAAGGAGAGGGAGAGGCTGGGGATCGCCGGTGGGGAGGTCGCCGGGGTGGTGGTGGGCGGCGGCGGCGGCGTGGGATGGGAGGGAGACGAGGGGTGAATCGGGAGAAGAGAGGAGGTGGAAGGGATCTGGATCGATGGTTGGGTGTTTTTTTTTTTGAGACAAACAGTGGTGTGGGTGGAGTGGGACGGTTGGTGGGGTGGATCGAGGGTGGGTGGTGTGGGAATATACTAGTAGCGTGGGCATCTGACCTGCGCTACAGCTATTCACAAAGTAGTAGCGCAGGTTTATAACTCTCGCTACTACAATGGCATGTCCCGGGGGACACGGCAGAGACCACTTAGTAGTAACGAGGGTTAAAAACCCGCGCTACTACTATCAACTTAGTAGTAGCGAGGGGTAAAAACACGCGCTACTAGTAAGTAGCAGTAGCGAGGGGTATAAACTCGTGCCACTAGTAAGCGTCTGTGTGGTAGAAAATAGGCTTTTAGTCCCGGTTCGCAAAGGCCATTAATCCCGGCTGTGCAACCGGGACTAAATATGCGCGACTAAAGGCCCCCCCTTTAGTCGCGCCTCTTACTAACCGCGACTAAAGGCCCGTCCACGTGGGCGCCAGGAGTCCGTCGGGGCGGAGGACCTTTAGTCCCGGTTCTCGTGGCTAACCGGGACTAAAGGCCTCCTCCGTAGGTTTAGGGTTTTAGCCCCCCTAAACCTGGTTTCTTTTTAATTTGTAGTGTTTTATTTCTTTTATATTTTATTTTGTGTTTTATTTTAATTTTGATGAAGTTTCAGTACACATATTCTACGCTACTATATACATGCATATGAAATTTCAAACAAGAAGAATTCAAGAGGAATATATAATATATATTCAATCTCGGGTGACCATATACAACTTCGAACAAGTTTCCATACACAATTAGGATGGATGACCATATACAACTTCGAACAAGTTTCAATCTCGGGTATGCATATAAATTTCTTCGTCCTCGGTATAGTGTTCTCCTTTAGGATTGATGACTTCCCTCATGAAAAATCCTGCTAATTCATCTTGAATTGGTCGGAAGCGAGCTTCTGGACTAAGCCTCCTCCGCAAGTTATCCGTCGCCTTCCGCACGCTATCCGATGCCTTCCGCTCAGAGGTGTGTCTCCGGATGTTCTCACAAACATAGTATCCACATAGATTGGTCCCCGGTGGCTGCTTATCCACATTAACTAACCTTCTAAAATCTAGCTCATGTTTGAATTCACCGACAATTTCTTCTGAGAACCGTCTCCAAACCCTACAGGGCAAAGAAAATTAAATGAACAAGGGAGTTATTAGTTACTTGATATTAGGAAATGAACGAAAGAGACCGATCGATATAGAGCTCAAATGATTGAAAATAATTACTTTTGCAGCATTTTTCTCATGTCGGCCCAACGCTTTGAATCCGAATCCATAGAGTCCATGATTAGAACTCTGGAGGTGTGAAGTTCAATATTTAGCAGAATCCAGTGGAACCTGCGGACACGTTACATGCACAGTCATGCATAACTCATCGATTAGACATACCATGCATGGAGTAAACAAAAGAGAATGGGCACAAGAGAGAAACACTCACCCAAAATGGTAAGGAAATAGAATATGACTTTTGAGTTGATGCTTTCTAAGAAACTTGTACAAGTCTTTCTCCACGTCTTCGGGGTGATTTTGTAACACATGTCCATTAACGATATGTGGGTCAATGAACCCAACATCATGGATGTTTCTTATTTTGCATTCCCAAATCTTCAATCTGCATAATAGCGTACGCAACAATATAGTTAGGACAATATATATATATATAGTGCAGGCAATGAAGAACGAGATGAGGTAGAAATAAATCACTTACAGAACGTAGCAACTCAGGATAGATTTGTCGAGCTCGCGCAGATTGAACAGCTGGAACAATTCACTCATATGAACTTGTACAGAGTACCGTTTGGTGTGATGCTCCTCTGTAACATCCGCATAAACATATTCTTTGCCGGCCCATGTTATGAAATGCTTGTACCAACGTAGCAGATTTCGCATTTGTGGTGGTAGACTCTTTTCCCGCGCAGGCTCGACGAGAGGCCCATTCCGCACATATTGTAATGCTATCTCACATACTGGCGCATCCTCAAGGTCTAACGAGGCACGAAGAGTCAAACCCATCTCGGACGCTTGTTTCATGGCACTCGCTACAGTCAATCCAAGTGCTGCCGCAGCTGCTATGATCTCGGGGTCCTCTTCCGGACCGGCTTTCACTATGAGCGGGGGGATCGATTGTTTATTCTGCATCCCGAGCTGGTCAACTTGTTTCCCGCTTTTTTTACTTTCTTCTTTCTCCTCCTTCAATATTTCTGCTTGCCTACGAAGTTCATGTCCATAGTCGTCAGGCATATTCAGCTCGGCTTGGGACGGTGTCGTCAAAAAATCCTTAGCCCACTTCTTTTGCTTCTCAGTGAATACTTGCTTGGGCTCAGGCTCTTTTATCGCCTTCGTATCCGCCTTCCATTTCTCATAATGAGCAGACGCGGCCAATTTGGTTTCAGCTTCACTAAGTTCCCAAGGCCTTGGGAGGAGAGGCTTCAGTGATGGCTCCGGTACCGTTGTGGTCTTAGGTACATAAGGGTCCGGGTTAATAGTCCAGGAGCGGGTTTCCTTGCTGTCCGCCTGCTTCTGCTTCTTCGCCGGAGGTGGATTGGGGGGCGTCGTACCCGCCGGAGGAGGATTGGGGGGCGTCGTACCCGCCGGAGGAGGATTGGGGGGCGGCGGCTGCTTACCCGCCGGAGGTTGTGGATCGGGGGACGGCGTCGAATGGCGTGAAGGAGGTGTAGGTGAACCACCACGACCACCACCCGCCACCACCACCACCACCACCACCATCGGAGGGGGGTGGACTTGTTAGCCTTGGCGCCTCGCCTGGAAACACTATGTACTTCTTTTTCCATAGAATGATCTGGCGCTTGACATCTCCAAGTCTTCTCTCCCCTTCGGGTGTAGCTTTGTCAATCTCCAGGTCCTCAAACTCTTGGACTATGTCTTCCACCGTGACACGAGCATAGCCATATGCAATGGGGTTGTTGTGGTGGAGTGCTCCAGGTGTACAGGGTAAAGCACTGCCGGTAGCTACCTTCGTGGAAACGTTCCCCACGGGATAATGCAGATCACATTCTTTCATCTCCTTTACATCATCCACGGGGTAGTGAGGCTCCGGTGCACGAATCTCGATCGTCGGTGCATTAGCACCAGGCGGGGCATCCGTGGAAGCCACGCTGCTTCTCCGCTGCTGGCTTCCGCGATCCGCTTCATGATCTTCATGCGGCCCTGCAGCCGATTTTTCTTTTACTAGTTCATGCACGGTCTGCTTCAACTCATGGAGTTCCGATGCAAACTTCGCCAAAAGATCTGCATCCCGGTCCGTCTTTCTCTTACGGCTTCTGTAACAGTACGGGTCATTGTCCTGGGAAAACCCTACTTTCCACGGAATTCTGCCTTTGCCTCGTACATGTCCTCCGTGTTCATCATTCCCGAGGGCTGTTGTCAGTGCGTCTTTCTCTCTGTTGAACTTGATCAAGCCCTCTTGAGCTTGGGTCATTGCGTCAATAAGGGCTTGGGTGGGAGCAAACTTTTTCTTCCGGTGAACACACACCCCTGTCTCCGGGTCTAGCGATCCCCCATGCCCGTACCACCAGCTTTTGGCCCTTGGGTCCCATCCCTCTGTACCTAGAGGGATTCCTCGCACCCTCAGGTCCTCCTCCATCTTCTGCCACTTAGGCTCCGAAAGGCGGTATCCTCCTGGCCCCATAATATGATGGTACTTTTTCTTACTCGCATTATCCTTATTTTTTTCGATATTTCCTTGAAATGCTCCGATTTCTTTTGCCTCACAAATTCTGGCCAATCATCTTTCAGTTTCTCATGTTGTCCATTGAAATCCGGAGTCTTGCCCTTGTTGACATAGTCACGGGTTAAATTTTTCTTGAAGTTCCGGAATGCTTCGGCCATCTTCTGAAGAGCGAACTCTTTAACTAGCCTCCTCCTCTCACGTCCACCCGGAACCTCGTTACCGAATTCATCGACTTTGTTGTATTCCGGAGGTAGAATGAAATGTTCCATAAGCTTTCTCCAGCAATCCTTTTTCGTTCTCTTGTCGACAAAACTGAAACCAAGACGTGCCTTCTTTGGCTCCTTCCATTCCTGGACGGTGATCGGGACGTTGTCTCTAACAACGACTCCGCATTGGTTGATAAACTTTGAGGTGTGCTGTAGGGGCTTGCCGGTTTCACTGACAAAATCAATGGTATATGTTTCTCCTGTTTTCATCGCCTTGGATTTGCCACGCTTTGTCGTACTCGATCCGGCCGAGGGCTAAAAAAAGAAAGAGAGTCGCGCGCGTTAATACATATGTATTCACATTTCAGTAAGTTTGTATCACGAGAGGCTCAATGTATATATATACCTCGCCGGAGGTGGTTGCTACTTGCAATTCGAGATCGTCGTTTGTTGACGGTTGACCTCCGTCGACAATGTCCGTTCCTTCACCTTCTTGATCATCGACAATGTCTGTTCCACCGTCAAGGTTCAGAAAAGAAGAGACTACATCCTCTTCTTGCTCATCTTCTGAGCCCGGCACATAAGGAATCTCGTTGTTTATGATGCCCATTAAATAACGTTCAGCCTCCGGATCCCTAAGCGGCTCGGCTCTATCGTCCGCCATATGTCACTCCTGCATGTAGTAAAAATTAATTAAGTATAAAGGAATTAAAAAATAAGATTAAGGGGACATAGAGGAGGAGCAGCGACGGTTGAATGATTAAGAGCTATTAATTTTTGCTTTCATTTCAGCCATTTTTGGAAAACAACAAAAACAGAAATACTTTAGATGTCAAACTGCATGTATAAGGTTGAAAACATGTGCCAAATGTTTCACTGAACATTTTGAGGTATTAAACATAATTTTTGGATAATTATTTAATTAGTTATGCCATTTTCTTTTTCCTTTTCTTTTATGACCAGAACAGAAAATTGATGTTTTTTTGGTCAAATTTATACAATTATTCCCAAATAAAATACCATTGTGTATATTTTGTTAAGACAAAATTTTAGAGCTCAAGTTTGCTCAGTTTGAGTTAACAGAATTCAAGTTATGAATTTTGCAAGTTTCCATTTTTAGTTCCCTTTTCTGTATTTAATTATTTAGTACAAACATTATTGCAGAAGCATGTTGAACTTTTTCTATAAACAGAAACTGCTCAAGTTCCTGAATGTATAGAAATTTGAATCACTCAAATTGGAGAATTTATGAATTAGTTATGGATTTATGAATCTATAAACAGAAATTGCTCAAGTCCCTTTCTCTCTCTCTGCTCTCTCTCTCTCTCGCTCGCTGACGGGTGGGCCCCACGACCCCGAGCGCTCTCCTTCTCTCTCTCTGCTCTCTTGCTCAATTTTTAGTTTGCCCACGCGGCGGTGACCACCAGCACGGGCACGCACGGCGGCGCCGTTTCCGCACGCGCGCGAGGCTGGCAAGGCGCGCATCCAGTACGCGGCGACGAGGAGGACGGCAGGCGGCGGCGGGCGAGAAGGCGGGCGAGAAGACGACGGCAGCGGTCCCCTCTTCTTCTAGGCACGCGAGGAGGACGGCAGGCGGCGGCGGGCACCTACCGGAGACGAGGGCGGCGCCGCGGAGAAGACGAGGTCCTGGATGCGTTGGGTCCTTAGCGCGGAGAAGACGAGGGCCGCGGAGAATATATAGGGCAAGCCTTTAGTCGCGGTTGGGGACACCAACCGCGACTAAAGGTACCCTTTAGTCGCGGTTGGTGTCCCCAACCGGGACTAAAGGGGTACCTTTAGTCGCGCTTGATGTCACGAACCGCGACTAAAGGTTTTTTCGCGCCGTTTTCGTTCCCGCGCGGAAAGAGCCTTTAGTCGCGGTTCGTGTCACGAACCGCGACTAAAGGTCCTTTTTCAAATACTTTTCATTTTAAAATCTTAAAAATACAAATAATATATCAAAAAATTCAGAAAAATAAAACTAATTCATTTTAAAATCTTAAAAATAGAAATAATATATCAAAAAATTCAAAAAAATAAAACTAATTCATTTGAAAATCTTAAAAATACAAATAATATATCAAAAAATTCAGAAAAATAAAACTAATTCATTTTAAAATCTTAAAAATACAAATAATATATCAAAAAATTCAGTTCATCGACCAAATACCTTGTTTTGTTCTACATCATCGACCAAATACGGCAGGGCTGTATGATGGCGATACCGATTTTTTTGTTCTACATCCTCGATCCCTTGAAGGTTTGACAAAAGGTTTGATACATCATTCAGTTCATCGACCAAATACAAATCATCCGGATTCGCCATCGTAAGTTTTAATTCACATGATCCATTCAACAAAGTTTGGTACAATAAATTATTACACATCAATTCTTCCCTTGTGTCCCTGCTTGCTTACGATTGTGCCGTATCCATGGAGCATCCTCATCATTTAACTTAATGCTTGGGTCAGTGTTCACTTTGAAGGGCGGAATTTCACCAAACATATTATAATCTTCTGACATGTCTGTCTTGTCCTCCACTCCCATGATGTTTTTTTTCCCTGAAAGAACAATGTGGCGCTTTGGATCATCGCATGATGTACTGATCGTTTTCTTATCTTTCCGTTTCCTCGGTTTGCTACTCATGTCCTTCAAATAAAAAACCTGAGCGACATCTTTGGCAAGGACGAATGGTTCGTCAAGGTAACCAAGATTGTTGAAATCCACCATTGTCATTCCGTATTGCTCGTCCCTTACCCACCCTGTTTGACCATTGCACCGGAACAAAGGGACCTTAAAGGAGGGTCCATAGTCAAGTTCCCATATCTCCTCTATGTAACCATAATATGTGACCTTTTGCCCATTCTCGGTTGCTGCATCAAAGCGGACACCACTGTTTTGGTTGGTGCTCTTTTTATCTTGGGCGATGGTGTAAAATGTATTCCCATTTATCTCGTACCCTTGGAAAGTCGTTATAGTCGAAGATGGTGTCTTGGCCAACATGTACAGCTGATCTCCAACATCATTGTCATTCATTAAATGTTTTCGCAACCAACTGCCGAAAGTCTCCATGTGGGCCTTTCTAATCCAGGATTCAGGCTTCCCCGGGTTGTCCGAGCGTAAAATATTCTTGTGTTGCTCGAAGTACGGAGCCACCAAGCTGGAATTTTGCAGAACTGTGTGGTGTGCTTCAGTCATAGAATGACCGTCCATACATATCGTTGATTTCCTTCCGATCGTGCCTTTTCCACTTAGTCTCCCCTCGTGCCGCGATTGAGGAATACCAATCGGCTTAAGGTCAGGAACATAGTCAATACAGAACTCAATTACCTCCTCATTTCCATAGCCCTTGACGATGCTTCCTTCTGGCCTAGCACGGTTACGAACATATTTCTTTAATACTCCCATGAACCTCTCAAAGGGGAACATATTGTGTAGAAATACAGGACCGAGAATGGAAATCTCTTCGACTAGGTGGAGCAGGAGGTGCGTCATAATATCGAAGAAGGATGGTGGGAACACCAACTCGAAACTGACAAGGCATTGGACCACATCGTTCTGTAACCGTGGTAGATCTTCTGGATTGATTACCTTCTGAGAGATTGCATTGAGGAATGCACATAGCTTCACAATGGCTACTCGAACATTTTCCGGTAGGAGCCCCCTCAAAGCAATCGGAAGCAATTGCGTCATAATCACGTGGCAGTCGTGAGACTTCAGGTTTTGGAACTTTTTGTCCGCCATGTTTATTATTCCCTTTATATTCGACGAGAAGCCAGACGGGACCTTCATACTGCTCAGGCATTCAAAAAAAATGACCTTCTCTTCTTTGGTAAGAGCGTAGCTGGCACGACCTTGAAACCATTCCGGATGCCGGTCATCTGGGTCTTTCAAAAGTTGCTGGTCCTGCCGTGCTTCCTTTGTATCATTTGTCTTCCCATACACGCCCAAGAAGCTTAGCAGGTTCACGCAAATATTCTTCGTAACATGCATCACGTCGATTGCAGAGCGGACATCTAGGACTTTCCAATATTGTAGCTCCCAAAATATAGATTTCTTCTTCCACATGGGTGCGTGCCCGTCAACTCCCCGCGGAACTGATTGTCCGCCAGGACCCTTTCCAAAGATGACTTTCAAATCCTTGACCATATCAAATATCTCAGCACCAGTACGTTCCGCAGGCTTCGGCCGGTGATCTGCCTTGCCGTTGAAATGCTTGCCTTTCTTTCTTACGTTATGATTTCGGGGAAGAAATCGACGATGACCCAGGTACACGTTCTTCTTACAATTACCCAAACGTACACTTTCAGTCTCATGTAAGCAGTGCGTGCATGCATTGTATCCCTTATTTGTCTGTCCCGAAAGGTTACTGAGAGCAGGCCAATCGTTGATGGTTACAAAAAGCAACGCTCGTAGGTCAAATTCCTCTTCTTTGTGCTCATCCCAGACACGTACACCAGGTCTGCCCCACAACTGTAAAAGTTCATCAACTAATGGCCTTAGGTACACATCGATGTCGTTGCCGGGTTGCTTTGGACCTTGGATGAGCACTGGCATCATAATGAACTTCCGCTTCATGCACAACCAAGGAGGAAGGTTGTAGATGCATAGAGTCACGGGCCAGGTGCTATGGCTGGAGCTCTGCTCGCCAAAAGGATTCATGCCATCAGTACTTAGACCAAATCTTATGTTCCTTGCGTCAGCTGCAAAATCTTTGAACTCTCTGTCGATCTTTCTCCATTGCGTTCCATCAGCGGGGTGTCTCAACTCCCCGTCGGACTTACGGTCCTCTTTGTGCCATCGCAACAACTTGGCATGCTCTTTGTTCCTGAACAGACGTTTCAACCGTGGTATTATAGGAGCATACCACATCACCTTGGCGGGAACCCTCTTCCTGGGTTTCTCGCCCTCAACATCGTCACCAGGGTCATCGCCTCTGATCTTATAACGCAATGCAGTGCATACAGGGCATTCATTCAAATTCTCGTATTCACCGCGGTAGAGGATGCAGTCGTTAATGCATGCATGTATCTTCAGAACCTCTAAACCTAGAGGGCAGACAACCTTCTTTGCTTCGTACGTACTGGCGGGCAACTCGTTATTCTTCGGAAACATATTCTTCAACATTTTCAGCAAATTTTCAAATGATGAGTCAGCTACACCTTCCCGTGCCTTCCATTTTAGCAAATCCAGTGTGCAGCCCAGCTTTTTCAGACTATTATCGCATCCTGGGTACAGCGACTTTTTGTGATCCTCTAACATGCGATCCAAATTCTCCCTCTCCTTGTCAGTTTCGCAGCGTCTCCGTGCATCAGCAATGGTCCGACCAAGATCATCAGCGGGCTCATCATGTGCCTCTTCTTCACCTTCACCTAACCCTTCCCCACCTTCAGCATCATCCTCCATGAAAGTATCACCGAAATGATCATGATAGTTGTCATCGATATCATCCCCTTCTTCATCTTCTTCCATTCTAACCCCTCTTTCTCCATGCTTGGTCCAACAATTATAGCTTCGCATGAAACCGTGCCGAAGCAGGTGCATGTGAACGTCTCTTGAGGAGGAGTAACCCTTCTGATTCTTACAGACAGCACATGGACAGATAATAAAACCTCGCTGCTTGTTCGCATTTGCCACTACGAGGAAATCTTTCAAACCCGTAGTGAACTCGCCGGAGAGTCGGGTACCGTACATCCATTGCCGATTCATCTGCATTATTATTATATAAAGTATATAATTAACCATCATGCATTTGTTAAACTAACTAGCTAGAAATAATACAAATTAAACAATGAACTACACACATGCATATTTTATCAATGACACATGAAAGGTTCAAGTTGCTAACCGCGATCGCGGAGGAAAAATAAATGAGAAAGCTCAAGTGTGGCTCGGACACTTCATATCATGTTTGTTTCATGCTCTCGGGCATTTCATCGAACACCTTGTGTGCATAGGAGGAACCAAAAGCAAACCCACCACCCCCCTTCTGAATATTGTGAATAGAAGTGGCACCAATTGTGGCTAAGTGAAGTGAGCTAAGTCCTATATAGGGATGGGCCTTTAGTCCCGGTTGGCCTGGCCAACCGCGACTAAAGGCCTTCGGGCCAGCCTGAGGACCTTTAGTTCCGGTTGGCCAAGCCAACAGGGACTAAAGCCCCTCCCGTCCGCCAGCTGTCGACCGAGCGCGCTGGGCCCAGATAGTTGGTCGCGGGTCTCCTCCCGAACCGCGACTAAAGACCCCTTTGGTCGCGGTTCGATTATTTTGGGGACTAATGGGGGCGTATGGAAGCCTCTTTTTCTACTAGTGGTATAAGCTTTTCCCTAGTAGTGTGACTGCATCCTCTACCGCGGTGAGTACGAGGATTTGAACGTGTGCCCGGTATGCGGTGCATTGCGCTATAAGATCAGCCGCGATGACCCTGGTGATGTCGAGGGCGAGCACCCCAGGAAGAAGATTCCTGCCAAGATGATGTGGTATGCTCCTATAATACCACGGTTGAAATGTTTGTTCCAAAACAAAGAGCATGCCAAGGCGATGCGATGGCATAGAGAAGACCGTAAGAAAGACGGAAAGTTGAGAGTACCCGCTGACGGGTCGCAGTGGAGAAAAATCGAGAGAAAGTACAGGGAGGAGTTTGCAGGTGACGCAAGGAACGTATGGTTTGGTCTAAGCGCAGATGGCATTAATCCTTTTGGGGAGCAGAGCAGCAACCATAGCACATGGCCTGTGACTCTATGTTTGTATAACCTTCCTCCTTGGTTGTGCATGAAGCGGAAGTTCATTATGATGCCAGTGCTCATTCAAGGCCCTAAGCAAACCGGCAACGACATTGATGTGTACCTAAGGCCATTAGTTGAAGAACTCTTACAGCTGTGGAATGGAAAAGGTGTACGTGCGTGGGATGAGCACACACAGGAAGAATTTGACCTGAAGGCGTTGTTGTTTGTGACCATCAATGATTGGCCTGCTCTTAGTAACCTTTCAGTACAGACAAACAAGGGATACCGCGCATGCACGCACTGTTTGGATGATACCGACAATATATATTTGGATAATTGTAGGAAGAATGTGTACCTGGGACATCATCGATTTCTTTCGAGCAGGCATCCCGTAAGAAAGAAAGGCAAGCATTTCAAAGGTGAGGCGGATCACCGGACGAAGCCTCGCCACCGTACTGGTGCTAATGTACATGATATGGTCAAGGATTTGAAGGTAATCTTTGGAAAGGGTTCTGGCGGACAACCTGTTCCGAATGACGCTGACGGACGCGCACCCATGTGGAAGAAGAAATCTATATTTTGTGACCTGCCTTATTGGAAAGACCTAGAGGTCCGCTCCGCAATCGACGTGATGCACGTGACGAAGAATCTTTGTGTGACCCTGCTTGGCTTCTTGGTGTGTATGGGAAGACAAAAGATACACCGGAGGCACGGGAGGACCAGCAACGTATGCACGGAAAAGACGGCATACATCAGGGTCATGCCAGCTACGCTCTTACCAAAGAAGAGAAGGAAATCTTCTTTGAATGCCTGCTCAGTATGAAGGTACCGTCTGGCTTCTCGCCGAATATAAAGGGAATAATAAATATGGCAGAGAAAATTTTCCAGAACCTAAAGTCTCATGACTGCCACGTGATTATGACGCAACTGCTTCCGGTTGCATTGAGGGGGCTTCTACCAAAAAACTTTCGATTAGCCATTGTGAAGCTATGTGCATTCCTCAATGCAATCTCTCAGAAGGTAATCGATCCAGAAATCATACCAAGGTTAGAGAATGATTTGGTGCAATGTCTTGTCAGTTTCGAGTTGGTGTTCCCACCATCCTTCTTCAACATCATGACGCATGTCCTAGTTCACCTATGCGAAGAGATTAACGTTTTGGGTCCTGTATTTCTACATAGTATGTTCCCCTTTGAGAGGTTCATGGGAGTCTTAAAGAAATATGTTCATAACCGTGCTAGGCCAGAAGGAAGCATCTCCAAGGGCCATGAAAATGAGGAGGTCATTGAGTTTTGTATTGACTTTATTCCTAACCTTAAGCCGATTGGTGTTCCCGAATCACGGCATAAGGGCAGACTGGATGGAAAAGGCACGCTAGGAGGGGATCAAATAATATGTATGGATGGACATTCTCTCACTCAAGCACACTACACAGTTCTACAGAATTCCGCCTTGGTGGCTCCGTATTTGGAGCAACACAAGAATTTTCTACACTCCAAACACCCGGAGCAGTCTGACGACTGGATTACACGTGAACAAACGGGGACTTTCGCCGGTTGGTTGCAGACACGTGCCACGCATGACGCCGCTATTGAAAATGACTTGTACTTGTTGTCCTAGTTACCATCTTCCAATATAATGACTTTCAAAGGGTACGAGATAAATGAGAATACATTTTACACAATCGCCCAAGATAAGAAGAGCACCAACCAAAACAGTGGTGTACGCTTTGATGCAGCAACCAAGACGGGAAAGGAAACATATTATGGTTACATAGAGGACATATGGGAACTTGACTATGGACGTGGTTTGAAGGTCCCTTTGTGCCTTTTCCATCGTCCTAGCCAATGATGTGGCGCAGGTTTTCTATGTGAAGGACATGTCTACCAAGCCGAGAAAAAGAAAAGATAAGAAAGCGAATGCATCATACGATGAGCCAAAGCGCCACATAGTTCTTTCAGGGAAAAGAAACATCGTGGGAGTGGATGACAAGACAGACATGTCAGAAGATTATGAAAAGTTTGATGAAATTGCTCCATTCACAGTGAATATTGACCCGAGCATCCAGTTAAATGATGAAGATTGTCCATGGTTATGGCGCAAAGGGACACACGCGAAGAAAAAGTTTCACACCCAAAGATCACACTCTGGGATGTGATCGGCTTCACTGTCATCACTTTCTTCTTTAGTGAGTTTCCGAACTTATGTATCTAGAAAGTGCCGCTTCGAACAAACCGGAGGGAATCTTTGTAATAGTTAGGGTACTTATGTGTTTTGGCATTTGAAACACGAAGAAATTTTATGTGCAAACAAATTCTTTCATGCATTTACTGATTTTTTCAGCTAAATGACCCTGAAAATTGAAAAACACTTCAAATGAACTCTGAAAAGGTTGAAAGTTGGCATGGTATCATAATTTCACCCACATAGCATGTGCAAAAAAGTAGAGAGGGTTACGGCAAAAACTGGATGCACTTCGTGTACAAAATGGACAATCTCTTTCGAAGTATCAGGGTTTCGGACGAAAACTCATCTGTTACAAAGGCATTTCATTTTTTAAATAACCTAAGTATTACCAAATTGAATACAATGATAAAAACAGTAATATTAAACATAAGAAAAAAGAATCACTAGAAAATCTATTTTTAAAGTTAAGTTATTCACAAACTAGTGATTCACACAAATTTCAAATAATTCAAATTTAAACTATTCATTTGAAAACTACTGGCACTAACAGAAATTTTTTGAACCTAAAGAAAAAAATATTCACAAATAAATTCTAAATACAGCACAAAACAACTCAGAAATAAATAAAAGAAAATAACTAAAGTAGAAAAAAAAATAAAAAAAGCCCGCCTACTGGGCCACAACGGCCTGCATACGACTAGAAACCCAACCTCTAGTTGGGCCAGGATGCAGGCCCGCAAGGCCCAATGGGCCCACAAGGCAGAGCGGTAGAGTTAGGCCCAAAAGCCTGCTATAGAGAGGAGTTCGATACCTCACCCGCGCCGGGGCTTTTAAACAGGTGTGGCCGCTCTTCGCTAGGCGAGGTGGGACTAAACTTCCACACCCCAACTGCGCCAGCGCACCCACTTTAGTACCGGGTCGTGGCTCCAACCGGTACTAAAGGTGGGGTCTTTAGTACCGGTTGGTGCCACCACCCGGTACTAAAGGGGTGCGCCTTCCCGCCACTTGGCCTAGCTAAAACAGGCCTTTAGTACCGGTTGATGGCTCCAACCGGTACTAAAGGTGCCTCCTATATAAGAAACACTTCAAAAAAAATTCAGTTTCTCATCTCCCACTTCTCTCTGCTTCGACATCGCGCCGCCGCCCCGTCCCGCGCCGTCGCCGCCCCCATCGCGTCGTCCCCGTCGACTCCGCGCCGCCCCAGTCCTCGTCGCGCCGTCCCCGTCAACTCCGCGCCGCCCCCGTCGCAGGCCCGTCCCCGTCGCCGCACCGGCCTATCGCCGTCCCCTCGCCTTGCTGTCGCCGTCGCCTTGGACCTCACCGTCGCCGTCACCTAGACCTCGCCGTCGCCGTCGCCTCGACCTCGCCCGCGCTGTGAGCCCCTCTTCCTCCTCTCCACCCTCCATTCGAAGCCGCCGCGCCGCCGGCGCCGTAGGTGCACACACGCGCGCGCGCGCACACACACTATTTGTTCATCTTTTGCACTAGATTCTGTTTTTAGTTTTTAGTTTTTTTTGTTTTTTATACAAAGGTTTTAGATGAATTAATTAATTAGATTAGATTAATTTCAAATAGTATATAGAAATGTTAGTTATAATGTCAAAGGTTTTTTCTGTTTTTTATACAAATGTTTTCTGTCAAATAGTATAATGTCAAAGGTTTTAGATATATTAATGTTATAGAAATGTTAGTTATATAGAAATGTTAGAAACGTTATAGAAATGTTAGAAATTTTAGAAATGTTAGTTTTAGCTAGATGAATTAGATTAATTTCACATTGTTAGACGACGATCGATGTTTTTTTAGTTTCTTATAATTTTAGTTATAGAAATTTAGAATTTGCATATAAGAAATCACAATCCTATCATTTAAAAAAATGTTACTTTTGCGGCATATAGTATTTGTTCTCGACGATGCCCGGCCCGCATCCTCGCCGTCGACACGTTCGTGACGACGTCCTGCTTCAGAGGACCCATGCCCGGGACTGGGCTCCGCCGGGCTGGCACTGGGAGGTGCTACCTTCAGGGGCTCGCCGCTTGGTGAGGAACCTGGCCCCGGGTCCCGTCGTCGACCCTGAGCTCCTTTGGTGGCGTTCGCGTGGGCCACATTCGGTGTGGAGGGAGCCGGCCCCGCCGGAGATGGTGCGTCGCCGTGTCAGGGAGGAGGACGAGCACGTCCGTCGCTACATGGCTGCTATGGACGTCAGGTTCTCCAATACCTGGCAGGTTCTTTGGGGAGATGACTGGAGCTATGATCCTGTGATGGTTCCTTCACTTTGGGTGTCCACCGCCCGCGCCTCAGGAACCGCGAGTGGCCTAGATTATTCTGTATTATTCGATATTTATTAGCTAGCCAGCTTGTGATGTATTCGATATATAATATTCGAGACGATGTATTCGAGATTATATATATTTTCGAGATGATGTATTCGAGATTATATTCGATGATGCATATTATGTACTATGATTCAGTTTTTCCTTATTGATTGCATGCATTGTAATTTGAATACTAAATTGTTTTATATTTCTTCTGGATTGGTTAAATAAAAGCTATGACGGACAATACCGGCAGAGAGGGAGAAGAGGCCCTGTTCCAGATCATACGCTCCCCTCGCGGGCCAGATGATCAGAATGAAGAATATGACGGCTCCGAATATCTGAACAATACCGGGGAGGGTGATATGATATTCGATCGCGACGACCGAATTGATGAAGTCGTGAACTATGATTATGATGACGAAGAAAATGTTGATCTTGAAATAACAGAGACCGACGAGGTATATTTATACAAGCAGGCATCTGGTGATCATCACATGTTTTAAATGATTTGTATATATATTAATGAATCGATCTTTCTTATTTCAGCCCTCCAGATCGAGCAAATCTTCTACAGGCTGCAGGACAGTGCGAGGCCCGGCCAAAAGGTTGAAGGAGGGCGTAAAGTACAACATCGATGCCATCAAACCTAATGGCGAACCAAGCGAGCCAAAGAACATTGTGAACAAGTTCGTTCGTCAGTGCGAAGTTCTTGTGAAGGAACAACTCCCGATCTCCATTCAAGAATGGAAAGAGCCAGCAAAGCCACGTCCAGATCTTACTTTTGTCGACCAAAGAGCAAAAGATCGGCTTTGGGGATCTCTCATGGAACATTTCACCCTACCAGATCATTTCATAGATGCAGATGTGCAGAAAGTCAAGGACGCTGCTCTTAGGAAGATGGCAATTGCATTCAGCAACCACAAGAAAACTATATGGGCCAAGTACACCGAAGGAGAAAAGAAGACTCCAGAATTGACGGGAACACTGGAGAAGCAAAGAGATCACTGGCCCGCTTTCGTGAAATTCAAGGAATCGGAATTATCTAAAGGAACGGTCAAGAAAAAACAAGGCCAATGCCGAAAAAAGGAGCAGTTCCATAGGCTAGGGTCAGGTGGAATAAGTCTGTGAAAGAGATGCTGGCTGCAGAGGTCACTCCAGTTACATTGAGCTGGCCCCCCAGGTGCAGAACTTGGTTCTATGCGCATGGGGGGCGTTGGACCCAAAGACAGGCCAGGTTTCGAAGAAGGCATGTCTTAAAGGAGCCGAAGATAAGTTACTTGAAGCAATAGAAGATGCTCGAACGGGGGTGTTCACGCCCAATAGAGAGAACGACGAGCTTACGCGCGCCCTGGGAAATCCTGAACACCCGGGAAGAACACGAGGCAAGGGCGTTGTTCCGTGGTATGAGGGCTTTTCGGACTGGAACACCGACTACAGAAGCCGTGCGAGAAGGAAGATGGAGGAGGAGAAGAAGAGGAAGCTGGAGGAGGAGCAGAGGAAGCAGGAAGCAGAACGCCTTCAAGGCCTAGAATCAGCGCACGCGGAGTTGGCACTCAAATTCCAGCGGCAGCAGCAGCAGATCGACTCACTTAGCCAGGAAAGGGGGTCTCAGCAGCGGCAACAGCTAGCGGATGATCCAGCATTGGATAGCACCGTCCCATCCATGCCGAGAAGCAGCATGGGTTCTGCCCCGGGCGACGCACTGCTCGATAGATACCCGGTGGATGACATCATGGAGAACACTAACTGTTTGCTACACTTCAAAATGAAGAACATATCCATGAAGGTGGCGGACGCCGTTGCTTATACAACCCCCCCCCCCCCCATGCAACCTTCCATTGCAACCCGGTTCCACCCGGCTATGCTCGTGTCGTGGTTGATGAGGTGGTGGACCAATATTCGGGGCTAGAGCTTGACATTCCTGGAGGTGATGAGGAGCACACACTGGGAGAGGCCATACATCGTATCATCCTATGGAGAAAGGATTGCATCATCTTTCGAAGGCCACCAACACCGTCAGCCGACTCCTCCTTGAAGTCCGCCACCGCATTAGCAGACTCCCGCTCCTCCAAGTCATCAGTCTGCACCGCCTCAGCAGAGTCTAGCTCCTTCAAGTCCACCAACGCGTCAAGCCACTCCTCCTCCTCCAAGTCCAGCACAGCGTCAGGCTACTCCTCCTGCTTCAAGTCCGCCAACCGTCAGGCCACTCCTCCTCCAAGTCCGACACCGCGTCAGGCCACTCCTCCTGCTCCAACTCAGCCATGTCAGCCGTCTCCGCTGCCTCAGCAATCGCGGAAGAGAGCCGCCGCAGCTCTGGTGCGTAGCGGTACAAGTCGAGGTAGTACAGGAGGTACAGGCGGAGGCAAGCGATTTCAATATGGTCCAAGCCTCGCGCCTCTTCCGCAGAGGCCTTACGACATGACCGACGAACAAAACGCAGCCATAGTAAAGGCCCAAGTGGACGCCAATTTTGGACCGAAACCGCCACCGCCGCCAAGGGAGAAAGTGACCCAGGAAATCATTGACCACTTTATTCGTATGGCTAGAAAACCAGCTCCCAAGCCTGTTGACTCAGACTATGAGCGCCAAATCAGAAAGGCACATCGAGCACGACTACAGAAGGAGTCGAGCTCGAGCTCGAGCCAAGCAGCTGCCAAAAAAAGCGGGAAAACCGTTCCCCAGCTGGGAGAACAGGCGGTGCAATCGATCCCCCCGCTCATTGTACCAACACATGTGAGTACCGGCGTTGATCAGCTGGTAATAACTGACGACCATATAAGGCAGGCTAAAGAGATCAAATGCACTGTAGAACAACTCCTAGGCTTGGAGCCAATGGAAACTTTTAAAGAGGAGGAGCTAAAACGAAAATATGTCCGCGGCGAACCTCTGGTCAAGCCTGAGGAGGTCAAGAAGCTCTCAACAAGAATGTATGAGTTGCATCAATGGTACATGGAAATTACCAAGACTACCAATGGAGAGCCCCTCATGGTGAAAGTCAACGAAGATCATTACTTCCATCAGCTAGCTCTGTCTGTTGAGTATTCAGAACTGTTCCAGTTATTCAATCAAGACGCACTCGACAAATCTATCATTAGTTGCTATTGTCTGTAAGTGATTTCTTTCTGTAATTTAAGTCTCAAGATAGCCGTGTAGTGCTCTCGTTGATCATTAACTGTAATTATCCTCACTAATTTTTTGTGGTATTATGCAGGATGAAGATGTATGAAGTGAAAAAAGAAGGACACTATGGCATTGGGTTCATTGACCCTAACACCATTAATGAAGAGACATGGTCATATGAATGGTATAAAGCAGAAGTAGAGAAAAACATGCTAGAGTTCTTGAAACGCCTCAATAGCAATCCAGATATACTACTTCCTTACAACTTCAAGTGAGTCACACTGTCTTCTACTATAAATTCTATTTTTCTTACTAGCTAGATGTTAATAAGTGTATAGGGTTTAGGGTAGTTGATGAGTGTTATGCACATGCCCGCTTAATTTATACATGCAAACGCATGCAGTTACCACTGGATCTTATTAATCATTAAAGTTGAAGAAGGAACAATTGAAGTACTAGACTCACTACTTAAAGAATCTATGGACTACTCAATGCGCCATTACTATCTGACTAAGAAAGTGCGCCATTACTAACAATTTTTTTCAAATTTTTTTCAGAATTTTTTTTCCAATTTTTTTTTCATTTTTTTCTTAATCTCGGGTCACTATGGCTTAATCTCGGGTCAATATGCTTAATCTCAAGTCAAATCGCACTAAGTGGTCAAACTTCTCAGAAGGTCACCCATCCTCACACTACTCCAGCCCGAGCATGCTTAACTTCGCAGTTCTATCCAACCCCAGCACCACCTCACTTAACAGGCACTTGTTGATATATCTATCATATCAATCCTATTAAACCTTGTTGATGTCTATGACTTTGTTCATGTTCATGAGTATGATGAAATTTTGAAAAATATTTCAAACTTCCTGGTCATATTACGTATCATTTTTTGAAAACAATTCCCAAAAAAAAAGTTTGAAATTTTGTCCATTTTTTCCCCTCTAGATCTTAAAAGCCCTGTAACTTTTTTTCTGTTAGGTTTTTGAGGATTTTGAAAATGCTTAACGGGGTTCCCCAACAAGTAGACCACATATCACATGGAAAACTTATTTTCTTTTATTTTTTTGACATTTCCATCATTTTCTTTTATTTTTTTAAAACTGAAAAGGCGGTCCAGGGAGAGTGCATTCGGTGGAATTTTTGGGCCAAGTTAGAACTAGTAATGGCGCACCACACACACGGTGCGCCATTACTAGTTTTGAAAAAAAAAATAAAAAAAATTGAATTTTTTTTTACAAAAGTTACTAGTGGCGCACCATGGATGTGGTGCGGCATTATCCCCTGGTGCACCATTACTAGTTTTGAAAAAAATTAATTTTTTTTTACTAGTGGCGCACCGTGGATGTGGTGCGCCATTAGTATTTGGACACTAATGGCGCACCATGTGTTGGTGCGCCATTAGTGTTCATATTATCTATAGCCTTTTTCCTAGTAGTGTCTTTAGTTCGTCATTTCCTGATATCAACTAATTAATTACTCATTTATTCATTTTCTTTGCCGGCGGGCAGGGCTTGGCAAAAGTTCATCAAAACGGTTCCAGGCGAATGGAAACCAAAGGTGTATTGGTTTCGACCCAAGGTAAGTAATTAATTATAGTACTAACTAGCTATAATCTCTTTAATTCTAATCACACAACGACTAATACATATGCATATTGATCTCCTTCTTAAAAGTTCGATAAGGTGTGGGAAAAGCTCCTACCAACGGATCGCGTACGAACAATTCAAGAGGAAATAGCGGGATTTTTGCTCGACCAGGTCATAGATCCCAAAGGAGAATACCATTACCCGCTACCGCAGTAATGCCTCAATGTAGGAGAAATTGTATATACCAAATTGTATATATGTATACATGTGTATGTGTGTGAATGGTGGTGCGAGACATTCGATGATATATATATATGTATATATGATCGGTTCTACGAGAAATTCTATTTATATATATACTAATGTGTATAATATGTAGTATCTAAAATACCAGCAAACGAAAAAGAATTAAATGGAAAACACAAAATTAAAGAAAAAAGAAATCATGAACCCCAAACCCCCAAACCTTTTAGTACCGGTTGGTGTTACCAACCGGTACTAAATGGCTCCCCTCCCCCGGCGCTGGCACGTGCCACGTGGTGGCTCTTTAGCGGCGGTTCGTGCAGAACCGGTACTAAAGGGGGGACCTTTAGTCCCCACCCTTTAGTGCCGGTTACAGAACCGGCACTAAAGAGCCTTACGAACCGGTGCTATAGCCCGGTTCTGCACTAGTGCACCGTGGCATTCTTCCGGCGGAGGCGCCGCGCATACGTCTCCGTTGTCTTCAGAGAGCGGCGAAGGACCGACGCGAGGACTGCGGCCTCGGGATCCACCGACACGCTCAAGGGCGAACGGCAGGCCGACATCGCCTCCCCCATCTGCCTCGCCCGCTGCCGCTCGCGCCGAGCTTTATGTGCCTCGGTTCTGTCGCCGGCCATCGGATCGAAGGTAGGGGATCGAAAATGGAGTGGACGGAGATGGGAGTGAAGTGAATTTCAGATTGACCGATGTCTAGGATTTTTCGGATGTGGGGATATTTGTGGGGTCGGGTGGGCCGGGCTGACATGGCGGGCGTGCCTGGACTCCCCCATATCCGCCCCATATTTGGGCTGGATATGAGAGGTGTCAGTCAGCCCACGCCTTTGAGCTCCGTTTGAGAGGGCCGTCTAGATCATAAAATTGTGACCAATCAGTGACCGAACGGACCGCCCGGACGTTTGAGATGCTCGGATGAAGATGCTCTTACACGGCTGGAGGACACTGCACGCAGTCTCGACCAAAGTTTAATTCCCCGTGTCAACGCAAGCGACCTCCAATCCACTTGCAACGACAATTTTTCTGCTCTGTTTCGTTTTTATAGTGGCATGTACAACATAGAAGTACACAACATGCACACCGTCACGATATGTACACACTCACGCAACACTTGAAGACCGAAATCACAGATTGTTTGGAAGAAACGTCACCTCCCACTGAAGGAATTTTTGCCTTAGCAAGACACACATGATGTCAAACCTGGAGATTGATTCTAGCTAGGCTAGGGTTGAATCCACCTCCTGGTGTTTTTCACTCTGTCGTTTTTTCATAAGAGGAATTTTGGATTCTGGTACAGGTAGAGTAATACATATCTGATTACTTATTAATGCCCTCTTCTCCAAAAGTATCATGCCCTTTCATTCGGGTAAGTGGTTGAGAAAAAACAAAGCAATTTTGTTCAAATTTAGTATGTTGTTTTGATACTTTGGATTTAAACCTGCCCTGAATTTGGTTTCTTGTTCAAAATTATATAATGACCGTCAAAATGGGGTAACTGACTTGCAAGTGATTGGCAAAAGTAAGTAGGTAAGACCAAAATCAAGTCTTTTTAGCCACATGAAAGGGTCTGCACACTGAATCGCACTGAACACATAGGGTGGCCAAATATGGTGTGTGTCAATTATGCAAGAGGTCCCCGCCGCCGCCCCGAGATCTTCCTGTCGCCGCCCTGACCCGCTTGCTGCCACTGTGTCACCCCTTCGGGCCGTGGCGCCGTGGGCCGCGGTCCACTCCATCGTCCCCGCGCGTCAACTTCTTGTGGTATGCGACGCGCCGGCTCCCTTGGCGCAGGAACACCACCGTCCGCGCCGGTCTTTGTCATGATGTCGGGTTCTTCGCCTACTTCGACCATCGCCGCCGTCGCCGCTCTTCTTTGGCCACCGCCGCTGCTACCCCCGTAGCCGCCGCCACCCGTCCACCCCCTTCTTCTTCGTCCAGCACCAACCCGTCGCCAGGGTCGCCGTCATCGTCCCCGACAAGTTCGTCTACTCCGACCACTGTTGGTATCGGCCCCACGCCGATTGGCGCCACAACCATCGTCGAGTCGCCTTCTCTACTAGCCCCTCTAACTCCTCGACATGGCGTAGAGCTCGTGCAGGTCCCTCGTCTACGCATGTCCGATGCTGGCAACACCAATGTGTACTTTTGTCCAGGACGTGTTCCCGGGCCTGGCAAGCCCGGCGCGGCGCTTCGTCAACTCCATCTTCGTCCGTCTACGCATGGCCGGTGCTGGCAACACCAATGCGTGCCTTCGTCTACAACGTGACCTCGGGTTTGGCAAACCCGGCGCGACGCTTCGTCAACACCGTCTTCTTCCCTGTACACCACTACTTCGACACCACTGAGCCCATGACTAACTCGGCGCCTCCTTGCGCCCGCGGCTCCACGGTGACTTCCTCGACTCCGGCTACCCCGACTCGACATCGACCACGGCATTCTTCGCACGGCTACCTCGACCAAAGCTACACCACCCTACGCTCTCGCCTACATCGACATCGGCACAAAGGGCTACCGCCTTATTTGAGCAACCTCGTCAGTTTCCATGTTGAGTATAATGTTTACTAAGGAAACATAGGATAGCGTAGGATTTTTCCATCTTGTCTTATACTCCTTATATATATGCCCACGAGGCTCAAGCAATAACCAACGATTCCACCAATCCCCTCCCTATCCCTTTTAACACCTACCCATTCAGGTCAGGTGCCCATGGGCGCGCCGGATTGCGGGGTTGACATGAGTGCAACTCTTCGGATATTTATTACAAGCAGACTGCTTGGAGTAGCATCGTCTTTTTATTCACGGAAGTACACGAATACACGAAGTAAATTGTGCTCCAATACATGAATTTTTTTGAAAAAAGAGGATGACCCCAACCTTTGCATTAGAATGATGCATGCAGCCATATTTTTAAGTAAAGTACGTAACAAAGTCTGAGGTTCAAATATGGCTCACGAACGGAGCAAAACAAAAAAGGAAAATAAAAGATGCCACAGCCTGCAAAAATAGCGACAGGCTATGATGCCTACACACCTAACCTATTAGTGTTTAAACACGGATCATCTGAATGGAAATGCAGATAAGTAGGTAGCTGTGATGCAAAGTCTCTTCGATCTTCAGTCAGTCCTGCTTGTGTTGGAGCCTGAGCGCGAATGCCTGCAGCGAGAGGAGCACGAGCCGCTCCCTGGCTTGGACGTCGATGAGGTTCCCCTCGCCGTCGAATTTGGGCGGGTCCTCGTACGCCCTGATGTGGAGCTCCGGCTTGTTGATGAAGTGCAGGTCAGGTATATCCCGATCTCACGCAGGTGGGTCGACCCCCAGTCCAGCGTGTTCTTGAGAGAGCCGGTGACGGAGTAGTTGTACTCCGGCGAGGCGAAGAGGAAGCAGTCGGCGGCGACCCTGTCGCGGAATGCCTCCACGGCCGGTGGGAAGCCGTCGCCGCCCTGTGTCTCAAGGTCCGGGTTGGCCATGGGCAGGCTGGAGATGTCGACGTGGTCGATGCGCAGCCTCGGGATGGACTCCTCGCACAGCTCCTCGGCTGCATCATGCATACATGGCACAGTGAGCACTCATTAGTGCACGTAACCACATGCAAAATGAAATGTGTGTATGTACCAGCGCGGATGAGGCCGACGTGCCAAGAGTTGCTGCGGACGGAGCCGGAGATGGCGGCCACACGGAGGACGGGCATTGCCGTCGTCGACGCCGTCACGGATCCCATGCTTAGATCTTGATGGTTGCCGTGACAACCTGAGAGTGGGTGGCTGCTTGGTTTACTGATGTGATGTGGAGCTCGATCAATGACTGGTGTCCGGTCGTGGTGGAGGAGACGGCTTAAATAGATGGCCAAAATTGATCTCAGCCATGTCATTGTGAACGTCAGAGTTGCTGGCGTGACCGTTTTGTCTGGTTGAACAAATAGAGTGAGTCATTTGATCCACTACCGTTAGAGGAAAGGTATGAGAGCGTCATCGATGGCATCATTTTCTGATCAATTGCTAGTTGCCTAATCTAGTACTAACAACATGATTAAGTTTCTGATCAATTGACCCGCAAAAAAGAAGTTTCTGACCAACTGGTAGTTGCCTAATCTAGAACTAAAGTTAGTATAAAGTTGGGACACTTATTTTGGGACGGAGGTAGTACTAACTCCCTCACTTTCAAAATCTTGGGTGTATTAAATTTTGCATGCAATCTCATAATATTAGGCACGTCAAAATAAAAAGGCATGCAGTTATAGGCTCACCTACTATCGCTACTTTTCTGAAGAAAAAAAAATGCCAATAGGCCTCTCGTGCAGTTAGAGATTGGATCGGTCAACCAAGTAGGTCAAAGGAGATCCCTCGTACTATGCCTCACCTAATGATCGATGCGTCAATTTTCATGCTAGCGACTAGTACGCCTAATAAAATGGGAAGGAGGGAGTAATAGGCAGGCTCGTGGATGCATGTCTAAGCACTGCACGTGAGTATATGGCATTTCGAGCAAGGCAGACAGCAGCCGGCGTTAGTATTCAAACCTCATCGATGATGTCACTCGCGCGACTATGCCTGCCTTTTTTATGGTTTACTCCTTCACACATTAAATTACAAGTGTTTTAGGGATACACACGCCCGCAGGCGGATCTATTAGCTAGACAAACCGGCCAATATCTATATACTAAAAAAATGTACAAAAGATGCATGAATTGATGGCATAATACAAAATGACAAAAATGAATGATGTTTTAGTGTATACAAAAAATGTACTACGTGCATGGACAACGTACACAGAAAAACATAAATATGAAACAAAAATGTTAATCATGTACGTAAACCAAACAAATGCTAAAAAGATACAAAACAATGTTCTTGACGTATACCAAAATAATGTGGAAGGTGTACGTAAAAAAAAAGTAGACATAAAAAAACATATTCTAAAATTTTTATTCATGCATTTGAAAAATGTTAATATTTATTATAAAAAATGTTGATAGTGTATAAAAAATGTATAATGTGTATGGAAAAAGTTGACATCAAAATTGAAACCTTTTTAAATGCATAAAAAATTTATTTTAAATGAATACCCAAAATTTATAATGTGCATAAAATATAAAAAATATATAACATCATGCATTTAAAAACATGTTATTGTCTGTTTGAAAACTTTTAAATTTATATTAAAAATTGTACCACATGTATACGCGAATTTTAGATTTGTGTTGGGGAGAAACCCAGAAAAACTAAGAAATAAATGGAATAAAAACGAAAAAAATAAAAGAAGAAAACCATAGATAAGCTAGTGAAAAAAAGAAACAAAAAATAGAAAACCCAAGAAAGAATAAAAAAAAAGTATAACGAAGAAAACCAATGAAGAAATAGAAAAATGAAAGAAAATAGAAAAAATGGAAACAAGAAAAAAGAACAAGCACAACAGATCAGACTGGACGAATGAACGCACGAACGACAAACATGCTACTGGGCCGTCCATAAGCGGAGGGATGCTATTACCCGCGCGCGCGTTAGAACGATCGATTTCCGACAGCGTGTTAGGAACTCAAGTTTCCTTGTAAAGAAATCAGGGTGATGCTAATTAATCAGGCATAGCGGACCCCCCACTGGTTAAAATCACGGGGCAGAGTTTTATATATGGAAGGAGACACTAGGCCCCACCATTGAAATCACGGTCAGAATTTTGTGGATGGTCTGGACATGTGGGTGGACCCTGCGCCCTTTCCGACAGTGTCGTACGCGCGATGCCCAGGCCGGGCGTTGCAACGCGCGGCCGCGTGTGAGCCTTTTCGCCATAAGCGTGGGCGCAGCAGGGCGCTTCAGTCCTAGGGAGCTACCATCTTGCTATAAGCGAGATATGGCTCTCGTGTCACTCGACTCGCACATTGCAGAATAATGAATGATGGGCCTTGTGCATGTCTCCGCCGGTACTAGGCCAGGTATTCTTTGGACGCACCTATGTCCTGCCCGCTGTGAATCGCTACCGTCGCCTGCAGCTTCTTAGTAGTGGGCCAGCCCAGTTATGACATGGTCCCGCCACACTGACATCCCGTGTGTTCTTCTTTTCTATTATTTTTTATTTCAGAAAATAAAAAATATATATTGTAAAATATAATAACTGCAGTGTCAGCAAAGGTGAATGCAGTGTACGAAAAATGTTCGCCCCACTTTTAGAATACCATTCCAAAAAAAATTATTAGCAATTAAAAAATGTTCATGTGTTTCAAAAAATATGTATGCAACTTCAATAAAATTTATATAATGTAAAACCATTGTAATTCAAATAAAATTTACATACCACTAAAAAAACGTGTTGTTACATTTAGAAGAAAAAAATGGCCCCATCTTTCAAACAAAATGTTTGTGACGTTTCTGAAAAAACGTTGATCCAATGTAAACAAAGTCGCATAGTTCAAAAATATTATTTGTGTCTTAAAAATAATGTTTGAATGTAAAATAAATAACACATATTCGAAATAATTGTCAAGACACGAATTTAAGGAAAATGTGAAATCATATATTTAAAAATGTTAAACGTATATATACAAAAAAAGAAATGTATACAACAAATATACAATGTGTATAAAAAAAGTATACATGAGAACATACATTTTGTAAGAATGTTACACATGTCCCCGCAAAAAAAGAATGTTACACATGTTTTAATATATAAATTTTAAAGTTGTACCATAAAAAATTCCCCGCGATATACGAAAAATGTACAACGCTTATGAGAAATGAAGACATGCGTTAAAAAATGTTTGCAGTCTTTACAAAAATTATTTCCATCGAAAAATGTACAATGTGTATTTGGAAAATGTATGTGTGTATTCGAAAAGTGTTCAAAACCTGTGATTTAGAAATTGTAAATCATTTTTTGCGAGAAATAAAATGTAAATCATATATTTGAAAAATGGTAAATGTGCATAATGCTTTCTTCACGTGTGTACTCTAAATATACATTATGTACTGAGTAAAAAAGTAGGCATGTGTTAGAAAAAAGAAAACTCAATGAAAGCCAGCAAAGAAACAGAAATAAAAAAAATAAAACCAAAGAAAACCATGAAAAAAATAAAGAAAACCAAAGGAAATCAGAGAAAGAAATTAAACTATAACAAAGGAAACCCCAAAGAAAACCGGTGAAAAAGAAAAACACAAAAAGAAAAAAGAAAATAACCCGAAGAAACTAGAGCAGAGCGAACCTACAACGATACTAGTGGCATCGAGCAACCTGCGTTAAGGGGTCAGCCCAGTAGTCGCCCGCCCGTAGACGATTATCATGTTTTATTTGCCATTTTTATAGATTAAACTTAAAGGTAAATTGCTCAGTTTTTCAACAATCCAAAAACTTGATGTGTATAGGAATTTTTCTCCGATTCCTTTTAGCACGACCCTCAAAGCTCCTCCATTTGAGGTGTGAATTATATGTGTGCAAGGGTAGTACTTTGGCTAACCACCATGAACAGTTGTCACACCTCCAAGGGCAAGCCAGAGGGTACTCTTCCTCATGAGCAAGAGAAATAATTCGAAGCTACAGATACCCTCTTCAGAGGTGCTGTTCGGAGTGTTCTTGTCGATAAGATCGGCAATCCTTTCATGACCATTCAGGTTGGTAAGGATATGTTGGATGAGAACAAGGCCAAGTTTGGAGTATCGAACGCAGGAAGTGAGTTGTATGTAATGGAACAACACATGACTACAGGTGGACTGCTGACCACTCTGTAGTTGAGCGGGCTCATGAGATACATTCACTTGCCAATGAACTTAGGCAAGGAAATTGAGCATTTCAATTTTGTGTTATCGTACAAATTTATTGCCGAAGGCATCATTGCATGGCATCCTCCCTGGTGGAGAAATTTTGCTACTTATCTGAAGCACAAAAGATAGGGATATTTGTTGTCAGTCTAATTGGTATTCTTGATATTAAAGAGAAGGCAAGGGCGAATGGCACACATGCTCATTTCCATGAAGGGAATTCTAGTGCCAACTTGGTGCACAAGAATAATTTGTAGTCCCACAAGTTCAAGAACAAGAAAAACTATGAAGGCAAAGGGAAGTTTGAGGGAAAGAACAAGGTATCACAACCTGTCAACTTCAAGAAGAATAAGAAGGATACCTTTAAGAAGAAAGAAAAATGACATGTATGTGAAGAAGATGGGCATTGGGAAAATGGTTGCATGGACCGCTTTGACTGACGTCGGCATGGAACAGTGACAATACCACTAAGGTTGTTATTGGCGATGTTGAAATGAAAAATGCGGGTATGGTAAATTCCCTACCATTCTTTTAGTATGCCATTCTCCTGATTGGTGGATTGACACGAGTGAAAATATACATGTGTGTGCTGATATATATATTCATGGTTTCTTCTTATCAGGTCACAAGAACTACATCCTAGCTAATGTGAGATGGGTCACATTCTTCTATTCGTGTTGTTGGTATGGTCGACCTAAAGTTTACTTCAGGAAATATCTTGTTGCTGAAGAACATGTAGCATGTCTCTACTACAAATAAGAATCTTGTCACCGGCTCCATCTTTTATCAAGATGGCCATAAATTGGTATCTAAGTCCAATAAGGTTGTATAATGTGGACAATTTATTGGTAAAAGGCTATGGGTGCAGAGCTAGTCTTGTTCCGCCCGTGTTCCATAGAGTTCTATACTAAAGTTAATATACTCATATTTTTAATGAATCTGAATCGAATGTTTGGCTTTTATGACTTTTTCATATTAACTTTAGTTGGATGACGCGGCTAGAAAATTTGAGTCTAATCCCGAAATTTACTGTTCTCAAAAGTTCTAAGTGTAAAGTATGTGTGAAAGCAAAGCAACCTCGCAAGTACCAAATGACTGCTGAGGTGAGGAACTATACGCCATTAGAATTGTGAGATGAATGGTGTGTTGAAAAAGGGTGGAAAAAGATAGTTAATGACTTCTATAGATAACTCTACTAGACATTGCATGCTATGTATGTTGAAAACAAAAGACGGGGCGTTCCACTACATTAAAATCTGTGAAACCAAAGCAGAGAATCAACTTGATGGAAAGATCAAAAGGCTTAGGTTGGATCAAAACGGAGTGTATTTTTCAACGGGTTCAATTTATTCTAGGAGGAACATGGTATAATGCATGAGATGATGTCTCCCTATTCTCTCTAATCAAATGGGGCTAGCAAACGAAAGAATCACACTCTAACTAATTTGGTTAATGCCATGTTGGGCGGTGCGATACTTTCCAAGGGATGGTGAGGGAGCTATGAAGACTGCATGTCATGTCCTAAGTAGAGTTCCCATAAAAATAGTTTACCCCATTTGAGGAATGGGAAAGAAAAATACTTAAACTCTCTTACTTAAGAACTTGGGGCTTCCTGGCGAAAGTCAACATGCCGATTCCCAATAAGTGTAAGCTTGGACTAAAAACCTTTGATTGTGCTTATATTAGTTATATGCTTTCTATAGCATTGGCTATAGATTTTTAGTTGAAAATTTTGAGGTACGTGACATGAATGTTAGTACAACTATGAAGTCAAATGATGCAGCTTTCCTTGAGGATATTTTTCCTGTGAAAGATATGCCTAGCTCATCTAGTCAGGGATAATGCATAACTCATGAACCCTCTGCTCCACTAGAACATTATGAGATCCCTGAAGAGGATCAAAAGAGCAGGAGATAAAGGACCGCATGGTCTTTCAGTGAGGATTTCATTGTGTACCTCATGGATGATACTCTCACTTACATTTCAGGAGTTTATGCGTCTCCTGATGTTGACTACTGGAGGGAAGTTGTACATAGTGACATGTATTCCATTATGGCCAATGGGACATGGGAGGTCATTGATCGTCCTTATGGGTGTAAACATTTAGGATGTAAATGGGTGTTCAAGAACAAGCTTAGGCTCGATGGTACTATTTATAAATGCAAGGCTCGACAAACTACACTTGAATGTGACTGCATTGATGGTATCTCTCACCTCGCTATTACTAAGAAAAAAAATCAGCCCATAGAATCGCGCAAAGGTATGCTCGACCAAGGACGACAATAGGCCGTGTTTTCTCAGTTTGCGAGAGAGTCCCACTCATTCAAACGGCCTAGTTAAAATTTTAACAACGTATTTATATAACCTTATGAGGCTCTCTCTAAAAAAATTCTTAGATTACTTCAACAGGGTTATCCTTAATTTAGGGCGCAATTCTTGTAGTTGGTATATTTTTAGTGGTATGAAATAATATGGTCCATAATTTTACACACACACACACGGATGAACATATGCACTTAAATATTATTGTTAAAAGTGGTAACATGTTCATAAACATTTAATGTACTATTTTTGGCTACATGAATCAAAACATGAACCTAGATTTTTTTCCCTTATATTTTTCTCGAATTATGTGATCAACCAAGTAAATTTAAATTGATGTATGTGATTGGCGTCTTGAATGTTAGAATCTCCTCACTCTACATTGACGAATTTTTGCTTATTGCTACTATCAGTAAATACTAGTGGTAGAATGGTCGATGTGCCGGCACTCTTGTTCAATTTTAAATAGCGCGCATATATCTTTTAGCAAGCACTAGAAGTAATAACTATTTCATAAAACTTCATAATAATGTTTAGCTACCAAAATATATAGCAGCAATTCATTCTTCTAAAATAGAATTATATTATCAAGAACACACGCACTAGTAGAAAAAGGGCCTTTTGTCTCGGTTCTAGAGGGCCTTTAGTCCCGGTTATGGAACCGGGACTAAAGGGTCGTTACTAAAGGTCCCCCCCTTTAGTCCCGGTTCTTATACGAACCGGGACTAAAGGCCCTCCACGTGGCTACTGCCTGGAGGTCCACCTTTAGTCCCGGTTGGTAACACCAACCGGTACTAAAGGATTTTTTTTGAATTTTTTTCCCGATTTTCAAATTTCTGAATTATTTTAACCTCTAATCTCTAATCACCCCTCATCACTGCTCAATTTAATCTCTAATCACCCCTCATCATTCCAAATCATCTAACTTCCCGGACGGTCACCCATCCTCCCACTCCCCCAGACTGAGCACGCTTAACTTCCGGGTTCTATTCTCCCTCGTTTCCAAGTCTGCACTTGTTGTTTTCCTCACAATAGTAAGATGTCAATCCTATTAACCCTCAGGAGTTTAGCTTGAGCATGAAGTCACACATTTCACTGTTTGAGTTTGAAATTATTGTTAAAGCAATAATTATTTAGTAACACTAATATTTCTTGAATAAGTAGTTTGACCATAGTTTGACCACAGTTTGACCAGATTTGACCAAAATTCAAAAAAACTGAAATAATTATTTAGTAACAGTAATATTCTTGAATAATTATTTAGTAACGCTAATACTTCTTGAATAAGTAGTTTGACCATAGTTTGACCAGATTTAATGATTTTTTTAAAAAAACTGGAATTTGAGCATAACTTTTTTTCCTTTTGGAATTTGAGGATTCTAAAAATTTGCAAACAAGCCGTAGGATGTCAAAATCGGATGCGGATTTTCGTGCTGAACATTTTGATATATTATACGTTTTTTCTGACATCGTATGCAAAAGTTATAGCCGTTTTACATTTTCCCTACACTTTTTGCAAAACATGTCCAAATTTAAGTTTTTAAATTTTCCTAACTAGTAGATGTGGTGAAAGAACATGCGGTGCCCCCATGTTTGGTTTTGGTAATTGATGACAATCTCTATGGACTAATTGTTGCCTTGAGTTATATTTGAAGGATTTGTCCATAGGCATTTCTTGAAGTTCATGTGTTGGTTTCAAGGAGTTTATGTGGTGATCAAGGTGTTATTAAGGAATTATCCAAAGATTGGTCATGTGATAATTGAGCTTATTGCAAGCATGTCTTGGAGAAGAAGATTGTGTGATCATTCATGTATATCTTCAAGACATCATCCAAATGAAGAGAGTTGAAAAGATTCAAGGTTGATCAAGACTAAGTCAAGAGTGAATCAACTTGATCAACTCACAAAGAGTAGAAGATGTACCGAGAGGGATCAAGCGATTCCATGGTGTGGTAAGCATTGTCAATTACGCTTTGTGTACTAACCCATGATCTTCGTGAGAGTTCTTTGTGGGGTTAGGTTGCGGTGTGCAAGTTCAAGTGAAGCATCATGAAGAGATCAAATGCTTGAAGCTTGCCGTCCATTGTGGTGACAATGGACTTGTGAAGATGTTGCGGTGTGCAAGTTCAAGTGAAGCATCATGAAGAGATCAAATGCTTGAAGCTTGCCGTCCATTGTGGTGACAATGGACTTGTGAAGATGTGCGGAAGAGTGGCTCACCCATAGTGGAGTATGGGGGAGCAATCAACTAGTCTTCATCGAGCCAACGCAACCAAGAAAGGTGGTCCAACTTGAGGGAGTCAAGTTGTCATCATCTAGCTCAAGTGGACCATGTGCAAGGCAAAGGTTTGCCCTTGATAGGTTTTCTATTTTACCGGTCTCATGATGGTAGTTGGGAGACCGGGTTATAGGATCGATTGCCGTACTATCAAGGGGGGCTCTCGATGAGTAGCTTGATCGTATCATTCGTAGAGAGCTCAAACCATTGCATCCTTGCATCATCTTTCTTGGTTCTTGTTTGGTTTTTCTCTTTGTGAGTTTTGGAGCTTATGGTCATCTTGATGACAAGCTCGAGTTCATCGAAAACGGAGTTCACTCGCATCTTCTATGATGTTTTCGATGTCGGAAGGTTATGCCGGTTCTTCTCGGTTGGAGGTTTCACTCCTCTATTTGTCGGTGTTTTGATGCTACTCGTCGTCTTGTATCCAACAAGCTTGAGTTTGCTCAATTCGGAGCTCATATGCAGAAGTTATGGCAGTTTTGGTTTCCCGTGGAGTATTCTTGTTTTCGTGGAAGTGGCTTTAGGATGGTCCCAGCGGTAGTACCGCGGTACCCAGCGGTAGTATCGCTTAGGGGTCACAAGCGGCAGTACCGCTCCGCAGCGGTAGTACCGCTGGTGGGTCCTCAGCAGTAGTACCGCTACGGTACCAGGCCCCTACCGCGTTGACTCAAGGGGTCATTTTTCGTGTCGGATAGTGCGGTACTTCGCAGTGGCAGTAGGGCGGTAGTACCGCTCACGAGCGGTAGTACCGCCGAACCACCGCGGCAGTACCACTCGGGTCTGTCACTCTCCTGCCCTCCAGACTCCACGGTAGTACCGCTGGGGTGAGCGGTAGTACCGCTTATAAGCGGTACTACCGCCCCAAGGTTCATGTTTTGTTGATCCGTTTCCCTGCTTCTTCCGCCCGAGCGGTAGTACCGCTCGTGGAGCGGTAGTACCGCTCGTGTGCGGGCTGAGCACATAACGGTTGGATTTTCCCCCTCCTATAAAAGGGGGTCTTCTTCCCCAATGAACCTTATCCTTTGAGCTCGTGTTCTTCCCCCATTGTTGACCTTCTTCGAGCTTGCTAACTCTCAATCCCTCCATGGATTCTTGCTAGTTTTTGAGGGAAAAGAGAGAGGAGATCTTAGATCCACATTTCCATCAATCACTTTCTCCTCTTTGTGAGGGGAACCCCTTGGATCTAGATCTTGGAGTTCTTGGTGTTCTCCTTCTTGTTCTTCCTCTCTTTTTCCTCCCTAGCATTAGTTGCTTCGGTGGGATTTGAGAGAGAAGGACTTGGGCACTCCGTGTGCCCTTTCCATTGCATTTGGTGCATCGGTTTGAGTTCTCCACGGTGATACGTGGAAGTTACAAGTTGAGAAGCTTATTACTCTTGGGTGCTTGGTGCCCTTGAGCTTGTTCCTCTTGGGTGCTTGGGCGCCCTAGACGGTTGGTGGTGTTCGGAGCTCAATCATTGTGGTGTAAAGCTCCGGGCAAGCGTCGGGGTCTCCAATTAGGTTGTGGAGATCGCCCCGAGCAATTTGACGGGTACCGGTGACCGCCCCCAAGGGTTGCCAAAGTGTACGGGTTCGGTGACCGCCCCCAAGGGTTGCCATTTGTACAGGTTCGGTGACCGCCCTCAAGGGTCCCTTAGTGGAATCACGGCATCTTGCATTGTGCGAGGGCGTGAGGAGATTACGGTGGCCCTAGTGGCTTCTTGGGGAGCATTGTGCCTCCACACCGCTCCAAACGGGGATTAGCATCCGCAAGGGTGTGAACTTCGGGATACATCGTCGTCTCCGCGTGCCTCGGTTATCTCTTACCCGAGCCCTTTACTTATGCACTTTACTTTGTGATAGCCATATTGTTTCTTGTCATATCTTGCTATCACCTAAGTAGGTTTTCTTGCTTAGCATAAGTTGTTGGTGCACATAGGTGAGCCTAGTTGTTGTAGGTTTTGTGCTTGACAAATTAACCGCTAGGTTTATTCCGCATTTGTTCAAGCCTAAACCGTAATTATTTTAAAGCGCCAATTCACCCCCCTCTAGGCGACATCCACGATCTTTCATGTGGTAACATAACTACATCTCGAAGGATTTTAACTTTTGAAGTTTTTATCATTTTCTTTTGCTTTTTACAAAACTGAAAAGGCGATACACGGGGGGGGGGGGGGGTAGGATTTGAAAATTGCACCATTAGTACCGGTTCGTGGCACGAACCGGTACTAAAGGTCTCAATCCCATTAGTACCGATTCGTGGCACGAACCGGTACTAAAGGTTAGACCTTTAGTACCGGTTCGTGCCACGAACCGGTACTAATGGGCATCGCACCCTTTAGTACCGGTTCGTGGCACCAACCGGGACTAAAGGTCCCATTTGAACCGGGAGTAATGCCTGTACGATGCCCTCGCCGCTCGAACCGGGACTAATGCTCACATTAGTCCCGGTTCGGAATGCAACCGGTATTAATGCTCTTTTCTGGCTGAACCAAAGCCCCTTTTTCTACTAGTGACGTCTTTCCTAGTTATGTCAGTATAATGTAGCGATAGCACCAAAAAAATTCCTACAGACCAAAGAATGAGAATTCTTATATTTAGATTTACCATTTCATCATGCGTCTATAATACACTCATAAGGTACATAATATTATCATAGATATATCAACATAAATATAAGCACTTCTTTATTCTCACTCCCCCCCCACCCAATAATATATGGAGGGGACATAAACTAGACATAGAGTGTCTGGATTTTTCTTCATAGATAAAAATCCTGGATACCTAATTATGAACTTCATAAAAAACCTGCCCGAGCTAATGGATTGTTTCCAAAGTAGGTAGTCATTGATATGTTTAATACAACCATCAACTATCCAACTTTAATCGGACAAACTGCACCATTCTTGTATTCCATAGCTGATTCGCGGTTTGGCCACCATCCTTTTACCATCATAATTTACTTCAAATTTGCACTGCAATTCAGCCAAAATGAATGATTTTCGCATGAGTGACATCGATGAGGCAAAACTAATCAAACCATGCCCGAGTTCACTATAACTCAAATTTGGTAGCCTTTATTATAGTGGGTGTTGAGCAACTTAATTAATTAAAGTATGTTTATGCATTGTGTTATTGGCATTGCTCCAGAATAATGAACTTTTTAGGCTCTATATCATGATGTGGGCCCAATGGAGGTACAAAATTGATCACTATCACATAATGATTTACTCCGGTATGAAACTTTGTGTTGCCAAACTAGCTCAGATGTAGGTCGGCCTATTTTTTCAGGAGTGAGAATGTCACGCCTGAAAAAAAACATGCAGCTGCATGTCATCTTTGCACTTGAAATTAGTAATTGCATATTTGGATCCTTCAAACTATATACATGGTGGAATACTGGCAAGTTGAGGTTAAGGCAGATGAAAATACCTTGAGAGGCTAGGATGTAGGGCACACCACTTTGTCACACTGTACATTCATAGCTGGAACTGATGGTGATCATCTCATCAAGGGCAAGATCTATTTTCTCTAGTACCTCATGTAACTGTTTTGACAGCTCCCAACCAGATCGGATGAAAATGATATTTCTTTTCTGACAATCCATGACGAGTGTGCGAGCAATGCAAAAGGTTGTATGTAGCTTTTCTATTGAAGCCCTCATGTATGGGTCCTTCATGAGTTCTGTATTCCCAAACTGTGAAAGGAGGGCATTGACTCCATTCACACGCTTTTCAATTTCATTACACTCTGCCTTGTTCCTCTGAACTTTGTCCAACGCTACCTTGATCTCAATGGCAACTTCAGAAATTGTATGTGGTACACTCCGTGTTCGTTTGTCCTTCACAGTAATGACATATGTTATCGCTAATATGGTTAAATAGTAGAGATAAGCTAATGGATTGTATATAAAACACTAAGGGGTAATTCAATACCAAATAAGCTCCATTTGTTAGGGTATTATGATCATTCGGCCGAAGGAAAGTATTTAAAAATTTGTACTTTAGGTGGATGCGTGCAATCTATACAAGAAAAAAGGCCACAATAATCCCAACAATTTAATAAAAGATTGGCATAAATACTGACACAATATTTCAAGTAAAAATTTAATTCAAATAGAGTAAAATTAATATGAGAAACACATCTAATAAAAAGTTCTCGGATAGGATGGTTTAATAGCTACTATTCATATAGCTGAATTTGTATGTTATGTTCAATGAAATTATACTTTAAACTTTTTGTGGCGCTACTTAACCCACACCACATTTTACCCCTAAATGTACATTTGTGACACCAATTACCTCTTTTTAATAACAAAAAGGGGCAATTAATTAGTGTCATAAATGTGAAGTTACGGGTAAATTTTGACAAAAATATATATAAGGGAATAAGTACTGCCGGACGTTGTCAGCCGTGTCAAAAATGTGAAGTGAAGGGGATAAAATATCACATTATTTGTTCAAGTGGGGTAAGTAGTGTCACCAAAATTATTATAGGTAAAACCTGTCATTTACTCAAAAAATTGGGTTGATGAATCCCATGCCAATATTGTCCTGAAATGATATTATTATTATTTAAAAGTTCATATACTAAAATATCATAGGTTTTGTAGGGGTTTTTTTGTTGCAGAAATAGGTTTCATAGTTGTTGATCCTGAGCAACCAAGGGCTGCAAGCTTAGAATTATATGACCAAAAGTCTACTCCCTCCGTCCCAGAATAAGTGTTCGTTGTACAACTTTAGTGCAAACTTGTACTAAGTCAGGGATACTTACTTTGGAATGGAGGGAGTATAATATACTCCCTCCGTTTCTAAATATAAGCCCTTTTAGAGATTTCAATATGTACTACATACAGATGTATATAGACATATTTTAGAGTGTATATTCATTCATTTTGCTCCGTATGTAGTCCATATTTGAACCTCTAACAGGTCTTATATTTATGAACGGAGGGAGTAGATGAAAAGTAATACTGTAAGAATTTGTAGAATGTACAAAAGATTCACTGCATAATACCAGTTGGAGCGAACGGCCATGTCCATCCGGTACTTGGTAGAGTTTCTGTTAGACAGTGACCATCCTTCAGCTATATATGCATTATTCATGATAAAATCAAAAGAAACACCAATAAAAAGATTATGTACTATGCATCGAAAACTTAACGTACAAGTGGCTTGGTGTGCGGCGCAATGCAGACCATGATGGCAACCGACACATCAGAGTTTATACTGGATATACTCTGGTCCACCTGGTTGAGCTGCTTGGACATCTCCCCGGCCTTTATGAGGAGACAACACATGTTGGTCTCTTCCTGGCAGCCTGTGACGAGCTCGAGCGCCTCGGCGAGGATCTCACGCAGCGCCTCCAGTGCAGTGCCGCTCCCTTCGGGGTTCATTAGCTCCGCGTCCTTTTGGCACAACGCGAGCGTGTGCCCGACCCTCTCCACACGCCTCTTGATCTTTTGGCATTCCTTTTCATTCCGTTTAACTGTATCCACAGCATGTTTGATCTTGAACACAATATCGAGAGCGTTTGTCACGCTGCCCAGTACCGCGTCGGCCATCCTAGTTGATTGTACAACAGATCAGCAGATTGAGTACAATTACAACTACGTAGTATACAGGGATAACGAGCAGGGCAGCGACCTACCTTTGTTATCTCCTCCTTTTATCACCTGACGGGAGACAGGGGGCTCTTCCGCTTGCTTCCTCTAAGCTTGCTTGTGCGTTGTACCTGGCAGCTACATTAGTGTGTTGGCTCGGTAGCAACTCCATGGTCCTATTAATAAGAGCTCATGCCATTAAGATGCCTCCTGGTCCAAAATGTTCCTTTCCCTCACGAAAGCAGCTGTGAAAGTGGGAGGCATTGATGCTCTCGTCCGGAACTGTAGGATATAATTCCATGGCTGGAATCAAGTACCTCCTATGATTGGTGTACGCCATGATAAAGAAACAAAGAGATATGTTCCCGATTTCCAGCACACTCTTTCACAAAAATAACACTTTGTAGTACAAGGATAAGGCGTCATGCGTATACATCACACTTACGCTAATAAAATGCTCTCAATGATAGGCCTCACCCTTAGTGACACAACGTATGCTAACTTGCTAAGTGCGGGTCATGTTTTTAGACTAGCTTGAGTGTGCATTCATGGGGCACACAATACTTATACTCATCAATATTCCATCATCCTTTTTTCTTTTCGCTCAGTTTTGCTACATGCATCCACATGATGTACTAGTTATTACATACCAGGGAATAGATATCTCATCACCCGACCTCCATAGTTCGATGTTGATATACAGAAATCTTATTACATAATTAATAATTAATAAGTGGGTGACTAGGTCATATTAGCGGGCCCATTTTAGTCTTTATTTTTGTGCATATGAAGTTAAGGTATGCAAGTAATTAATTAGTTCATGGCTACCTCCATGGTAACTCAATTGTTCTCCTCTCATGGCATCAGCTGTCAACAATGCTGCCACCTTCTTGCTGCCCCATATCTGCGGGAGTTGCGTGGTTGAGCCCGTGTAAAAAAAGGCATTCTAATCCTAAGATGTGGCTTTCACGGTTTGCATCAAGACAAGGCTATGGGCCTATGACTAATGCTAATGCTAAGCATTTTTGTTCTTGATTTGTTTGCATGCAGTGGGGTAGTTATGTATGAATCTGAAATTTAAAATGCTAAAATTACATCTATTCACGAAGCAATGTATATGGCATTTTTTTGCGAGATAATGTATATGGCATTACAACAATACAACTTTGAGTGATGCAACCAGTGAAATTTCTACAGGTTGAAAATAATAGGGTAATCATCGTATTAACCCTCTCCAATACCCAGCAGGATATATTTTTCGAATAATCCAGTCCAAGCCCCCCTTTATACGTTTTCTGTCCATTTTTTTACTCCCATCAGTTTCATCTAGCAAGATGTATTTAGGAACTACACCTACGCACCAACTATGCATGCAACTAAGAAGTAACCATTAAGCCTTAAAGTCATTGCTCTATTTTACAGTTTGTTAAATTCATCATCAAAGTACAACAAGCCAACTTATGTGTTATATATGTCTAATGTAGTAAACACAATCAGCCTTACTGCCTTAGGTATATATATCAGGAATAATACTCTTGACCAAAATATGAGAAAAAAATGAAGGGAAGGAGATTATATCTGCATCTCCTCTACTAATCCCCTTTCTCATGGACATGCTATCAGTATGGTGGTGGTCGTCTTTTCCGTGGTTGTCATCATGATACCTATGCACCGACATCCCTTCACTACCCCAAGCCCATCACACACCATAACTGACTTCCAAGCCCCTCTCTTACAAACCTAATCAGGTAATCCTACACTCTAATGTCATTCATTTGTCTCACTACAATAGATGACTGCACTATTGATGACGAATACTCCCTTTGTGAGCCTACACAATGATTTTTCTTGACACTTTCTCGTGGAATCAAATAAAAAATAATCGATACTCCTATTTACATGGGTATGGACAAATATATTCATTGTCTTTATTGTCATTCAATAATAATTAGTGCCTTGATGTATTTGTGATCATGTTAACAAATGGGTTTTATCCCTATTCTTGAATCATACTTTTTTCCTTAAGTTATATTAGTAAATATACTTATCCCTTACTAAGAGCAGCTCCAATAGTTCCCATATCTCTAAAAAAACTATCATTTACAGGAAGTTGGAGCAAAAAAAGGCCTCCAACAGCTCCGTAAACCTGATTTTTTTACGGGATCCCGTATAATCACCTCTTCCGTCCGACAAGTTTATGGGAAGAAAGCTTTCTCGTATAATTTTAGCGTCCTGCAACCACAAGAAACTTCACGCTCAGACACCCTCGCACCACCGCCCCACAACGCCGCCTAAATAAATAGATTAAAAAATTAATATAATTTCATATGTAAACATTCTCTAGTCTAGACATGTTTTATAATATAATTATAGTTGATAATTTGTTGTAGAATGGATATAATTTCATATGTAAACATTCTCTACTAGAGCAATTATCTACATACATATTTATCTACGCAGAATTACATTTTTGACCTTGCAACTTGACAAACCACATGTAACCGAAAAACGTTGTATCTGTTCTACGTAAAAAAATTGGTTCGTCTGTCCTTTGTGTGATGTAAACAGGCTGCTGTCTAAGGTGGAGTAACAAAAATTAGCTTCCTGTTGCATGCTAAAAATTACTGGAATTATCATTTTAAAACACGATATCAACCCCGAGCATCACCGTGTTTACAATCGTAGATTCTTTCAAAATATACTCCTTCATTAGGTGTAGACATAATGTGGAGGGTACTCTGTTCTGCTCTTATCATTTACTATTATCGTATGTGTATCATGAGCCAATTGTGATGTTTAATTGTTTATTTATCTATACTATTTGTCTGAATTAAAGGATGTAAAACAGTAAAATTGCAATTATATATAATTAGATTTGAGCTTGAAATGCTAAATTCATATTAATATTCATTTCTTGGGGTTTGATTGATTTTATCGATAGTTATGTATATAAATAATAAAGAATCCGCAAAATATCTAAATGCATTCAAAACTTTATGTAATTCCACTTATATTAGAGAAGATCAAAAAGAAAATATAATAGATGATTGAAAGAGAATGTCTGCGCATTTAAACTTGACCAGAAATATTGAATATTTTATTCAGCTGCCTTTGTTATTACATTGTGCAAAACATATAGAACTTCTAACTTGCATTTAGCTTGTTATTGCACCTAATCTGTAGTTCTACTTAAGTTAAATTTCCTGTGAGGTTTGTCCATCACCAAGAAAGAGAATTGTTGTGATTAATGCCTAGAGATAAGATGGACATGATTTATTGACAATTAAGAAACCAAGCTAGGACCACACAACGACGATCCCGTGGAACACGTCGCAACTGAAGAATTCGACGCAAATGTGTGCGTCCGATATTTCTGTGAGCGAGGAATTCCTCTTATCTTGAAAATCACCCCAAGGTATTCTAAGGGTAAATTTGTGTTTTCAACCACCAGTTGATGACCAATCAGTAGAAGTGACAAATATCTACTGGGTGTAACTTATCTTTGTTAAATATACTGGCCCGCGCATATGCGCGGGCCACATATGCGCGGGCCACATTGCTACTTTTAAATTTTTTTTTTGCGGGTTAATCTTCCATAGTAACAACAACAATCAGTCACACTCACACGTGAAAGTGGTGTTTGCCTACTTCTATAAGCTTCTACCTATGCTGCATTTTCACATGGTACCGAATCATTGGCTTGTCCTTCTCATTCGTTGTTCAAAAGTTATTCCCGGTGTTGTAATTGGTTGACAGCGATAGCTTGTACTACAAATTTTGTTGCCAGATGCATCCATCTACAATATTAGGTACGTAATGCCAATGAGCAGGAAAGCGCCGAAGCATCAATGCCATTTGGTAGGATTAGTGGAGTCTGTACCGCTCAATAAGTTTTCATCCAGATAGAGATATGCTTGGAGGCCCAGAAGAGACCGGATGGAATGTGGAGGTCTGTCTTTGCTTCGAAAGAAAGATAACAACTTTGGTGAAGTGGTGGTAGGTGCTGATCCTATTTCCCACTTCATTTTTAAGAATTAAATTATTTGGAACGAGAAATACCGTGTAGACAATTACCAAGGATAACCACTAAGAGCAACTCCAACGGGCCGACCCAAAGTGTCCGCGCGTGTCTGTTTGGGTCGAAACGGACACAAAAAATCGGCCCAACGCGCCGATGCAAATGGACCAGCGTCCGGTTTTTGTCTGCGGCGACCCATTTTAGGCCCAAATTTGGGCCGCATTTGCACCAGCGCAGACACGCAGCGGAAGCGTGCCACACCCGCCCTTCTCCTCCCCCTGGCCCGCCGGTCGGTGGCACATTGGCCATTCCCCCTTCATCCCATCGACAACTAGCACAACCGGCCACCCCACCCGTCGGCACTGCCACTCAGTTCCGGTGCCCAGGCCGGCCGCCTGCACCCACATATCTCCCCCAGTAGCACGCCACCCCCTGACGGCCCCCTACTCCGGCGTTTGGTGGACCGTTTTCACCGCCATCGCAACAACCCGACGTCGACGCCACCACGCCCTCGCCTCCCCTCCCGGCAGCACACAAGCGCAGCTACCTCGCTCGCGGAACACCGCCACGTTTGCCTCCACGTCAACGGGCCTGCTACCTGGTCTCGGAGAGGTGCGAGGATCTTCATCGGCCGGCTTCTTCCATGACGAATGCATGGTGTTTGATGGTTTGCCAGCAAGGTACAAATGGACTCCAGCGATGAGTACTTTTTCCAAAATTTCATTTGCAATTCGGATGATTCTTCATCCGATGATGAGGAGATTGTGGTTGTTGCTTTGGTCATCAATGACTACACTAGTAGGCAGCAGCCGGTGTTCACGGGCTCGATCCCGGGGCATACTCCAGCGTTGAATCGCAACCGAGAGAGCGGTCATTGCCTACTTTGGTAGGACTACCTCGAGTCCCCTAACCCGCTCTTCAAACACCACCTATTCCGGCACTGTTTTCGGATGGCTAGACATGTGTTCAACTGTATCCGGGAGGGGGCGGTGGCATACGATAACTATTTCAAGTGCAAGGAGGATGCCCTGGAAATGGTTGGCTTCTCCTCTTATCAGAAATGCACTATATCTATTCGGATGCTTGCATACGGAGTTCCCAATGATCTCATTGATGAGTATGTCTGAATGAGTGAGTCCACGTGCCTAGACTCCATGTACAAGTTCTGCAAGGATGTGGCCCCAGAGTACTTAAGAGAGCAAACTGCTGAAGATACAGCCTGGTTGTTGGCGATCAATGTGAGTAGGGGCTTTTCGGGGATGCTTGGTAGTATAGATTGTATGCACCGGGAGTGGAAGAACTGCCCTTCTACTTGGCAGGGGTAGTATAGGGCCATGTGAAAGCTTGCACTGTCATACTTGAGGTCATGGCTTCCCAAGATATCTGGATTTGGCATGCTTTCTTCGACATAGCCGGATCTCACAACGACATCGACGTGCTTCAGCGGTCTCCGGTGTTTGTAAGGCTTGCAGAAGGCAACTTCCGGGAGGTCAATGTTGAGATCAATGGCCACTACTACAAGAAACGACACTACCTAGCTGATGGTATGTATCCTCGGTGAACTACTCTTGTGAAGACAATCCCCAACCTGTAGGAGAGCAAAGGAAGAGATTTGCCCAAGCACAAGAGAGTGCTAGGAAGGATGTGGAGCGTGCTTTCGGTGTTCTTCAATCTCAATGGGGCATCATTCAGTATCCCGCTAGAACTTGGAGCACCAAGAAGTTGTGGGAGGTGATGACTGCTTGTGTGATCATGCACAATATGATTGTAGAGGACGAGCATCTGGATGAAATCTACGATCAAGTGTTTCAGTTTCAGGGTGACAATGTTGTGTCTGAGCATGGAGGAGTGGCAACGTTTGCACAGTTCACCAAATTTTATCATCAAATGCGTGATTGAGAAACTCACATTCGACTGCAAGATGATTTGGTTGAGCATATGTGGGCTCACGTTGATAACCAATAGGTGTATCGGCTATTTTTTCTCTCTTTTAAATGTTAAATTTATTTGGCTTGTAAACTATGAGATATTTATTTGGTTGTGAAATTCTAAGATATTTATATTTGTTTGAATTATGTGAACTTGGGCTAAATTATATTAATATATCGCAAAAAACAAAAAAATGGCCGCAAAGCACCCGCAAGAACGAATATGTGTCCACGCGTTGGACACATTAATTACCGACCCAAAGGTAAAAAGGGACTGATACGTCGACCCAAACGGAGCCGTTTGGATTGGCGCGTTGGAGTTGCTCCAAGCATCATCACGGACAAGTACCAGAAATTCGGATGCTTTCAAGCATCTCCGCAGAGACACCTTGACTTGACTTCACAGGATAAAGGTTTACTCCGTTGATAGGTACAGCCGAATTCCTCCTGCCTCCAGGTGCTGCGGCAAAATTCTTTGGGAATAAACTACCGTGTCCCCCTCGTCAACCTCCTCTGGCGACAACACCGGAAAACACTAAATTGTCGTCACCACCTGTCCCTTTTCTGTGTATATGTTAAACTTTTGTATAAACGTGGAACATTTTTTTGATACACCTAGACAATTTTCTGTAGATGTTTCGAACATTTTTTTCAACTACATGTTACGTTTTACAAATACACATTGAACAATTTCTTAATGGTACAAAATATATTTACAAAAAATGAGGACAACGTTTTACATTGTGTAAAAAAACTCAAATACATATTTGAACTTTTTTTGAATACATGAAATAGATGCTGAACATTTTTTGAATAGTACGAACGTATTTCAAAAATCACGTGGACTTTTTTTGAAAATTGTATAAACATTTGGGAAAAATGTCATGAACCTTTTTCGAAATGCATACATTTTTTAAATGTCTCAAATATGTTTTTGAATACCCAAGAATTATCTAAAAATTGCATGAACAAATTTTCGCACTGCATTAACATTTTTTAAATATGTGATGAATGTTCCTAAGAACTTATAAATTTCTTTGAAATTAAACAAAGTAAGAATAGAAAATAAAAATGAAAATAAGGAAACCAAGGAAACGAATGAAACTAACAAACAAACTATATTGTGCCGGCCCACCATACACCCTCCTAGGCGAGACAGATCCATCAATCTCGCATGAAGGTAGAGAATTTTGAGAGCAACTAATCAATAGGTACCCATGGCGCGCTCGTATCCGCCGCCACTTGTCACATGCTGGCACTCACTCAGTTTTTTGTTTTTGTTTTTTTGCATGCGTTTTCAGGTTTTAGATGTTTTTTCAGCTTTTCTATTTTTCCCTAGGTGTTTGAGAGAAAAAAAGAATAGAAACGAAATTTTGCGTGAAAAACATGTTTTTTTTTTTGCATTTGTGGGATACACAGATTTTCTTCTCGTGGAGGCCCAAATATGCTTGCGCGAGGGGCATAGTTGTAGCTCAGGGAAAAGAACAAAAAATTGTTTCCACAGGAGACACCACAGATTTGCTTCCGCGAGGGCACCGTTGTGCCTCCTGAAAAAGAAAAATAACATGTTTTTCTTTTTGCTTCCACGGGAGCCACAGATTTGATTATCGTGGATGTACAAATTTCTCCGTGAGAGGCACAATCATGCCTCACGGAAAAGGAAAACAACACATTCTTTTGCTTTCATGGGAGACACAAATTTAATTCCCGTGGAGCCATAGATTTGCTTTCGCGAGAGATTTTTTGCTTTCTCAACGAGCACATATTTGCTTCTCGTCGAGGCACGGATTTGTTTCCACGAGCTGTGCCTCTCGGAAAGGAAAAAAAGTGAAAAGAAACATGCTTCCGGCTTTATTTTTTTCTTCATGTTTTTTCATGAAAAATAAGTTTGTCGAAACCTATTGTGGGATCTAGTTTCGAAGATTTCGTTGCAAAAAATCCAACGGTGAATACGGTTCGGGATTTGAACACCCGAGTTAAGAGATAAAAATGTTTTGAATAAATGAATGTACGCAAAATTGAAAACTACCAGATTGTGACAAATGGGCACATACAGTGGGCGAGTTCTCAAGCCCAAGAAAAGTGGGAGTGACATTTGAGAGGGGTACCCCTTAATTGGTGATCTCGGAGAATTTATTGATTGACGCTCGTTACCTCAAGTTGTTGATCAAACACACAGATCGAGCGAAGCGAGTAAGGTAGTCAGTTGGCCCATTTAGTGAAGGTTTTTCTGAAGTGATTTCGACTGTTTTGGGACCTTCCTTCTAGAAGGTTCCTAGTAGATTTTTTTGGTTTTAGGAACCTAAACTGGTTTTTTCCTTTTACGTTTTCCTCTTTCTTTTTCTGTTCTTTCCTTTTTTTTATTCTTTCTGCTTATTTTCCATTCCAACTTTATTTTTCTTTTAATTTTTTTGTATTTTTGGAACATGTTCGTAATTTTCATAAAAAAAATTCATTTTTGTAAATTGTTCAAAACTTTAAAAAATCTGTTTTCTACTTTTTAAAAAAAATCAACAAATTTTCACATTTTGTAAAAAAATTGGTAATTCAAAAATTATTTGTGCTATCCAAAATGTTGTTGTTTTCAAATTTGTTCACAAATCCAAAAAGTGTTCACTTTTTCAAATAATTATCATGCTTTTCATAGAAAATTATGAAGTTTAAGAAATTTTCTCGTTTTCATTTGTTGTTCACAATTTCCAAAAAATGTTTCATAAATTTGAAAAAATGTTTGGCTTTTCCAAATACGTTCGAAGTTTCTAAATTTTGTTCATATATCAAGAAAATGTTCGCTTTTTAAAATTTTTGCTCATGTATTAGAAAAAATATTTTGAAAATTTTAGAATTTCCATATATTTCTTAGTTGGAGAAAATCTCTAATACAAAAAATGTTCGCCTTTAAAAAAATATTCAGGATTCAAAATTTATTTTTGTACAAAAGTGTACGGAATTTTAAAAAAAATCATGCTTTTCAAAAATAAAATTTCAAATTTTGCTTTAGTTGTTAAAAAAATGTTTGGATTTTCAAAGAATATTCTTTTTGTAAAGAATATTCGGAATTTCGGAGAAATGTTCAGAAATTTGCAAAGGTGTCAAAATTCTGTGTTTTAATTAGTTCATAATGTCGTGCATTCCTCATTTTTTACTAATGGTTGTTAGCTCCATTAGTTAGCTAGTATCCCCCACGTGCCAGAGGTTCGTCGTTCGATTCCTAGCGAGGGTGTGCACTTTTCTTTTGTGAATATATTCATGCCGCAAATTAGCCTACTTGTTACAAAGGTTACCAATGGGTCGGCTCAGTGGGAGGGTCCTTGCGTGCGTCGCAAGGCTATGTTCATCCAAAATGCGTCAAATAGGAGCTCCCCGAAGCGAGACATTCCCGCGAGCAAGAAAGGACTGAGTGGTCGGGTGTGTCTAACCACATAGGTCAGCCCAATTGGTAGTTGTAGATTCTTGGCAGGCATAAAGGATACAACCCTTAACAAGATCAGGCACACTGGGCCGTCACCCAATATCATTTCTGCGTCTTGGTGGTGGTAAATGCTAAGAATCGCTTGCTACGGGATGGAGGTCACATTGGCCTATGTAAGTGCACCCGCCCAGTTAGTGGTGTCGAGCAGTTTTGGGAAGCTTCTAAGGACCGGTTCGTGGAACCTTCTCGATAGTTTTAGAATGTTCTATGTTTTTTTCCTTTCTCATCTGTATTTTTCTCTAATGATTTTCATAAGTTTTCTTTAGGGTTTTTATTTTCACTTTTTTCCTACCCATTTTCTTCTATTTTTTCATTTACAAAATACATGTATACTTTCTGAAATACACATAATATATTTTTCATATACGCATTGAACAACTTTGACATACATGTTGAACATTTTTTAAACACATGTTGAACATTTATCTGAATACACATTGAACGTTAAAATGCACATTGAACATATTTTAAATATAGATGTTGAGAATTTTCCAAGAATGGCTTGAAATTTTTTCAAATCTTCAAATGTTGTTACTTGTTAGAATAAAATTAAACATCACACACATCCTTGAGTATTATTAATATATTCCTAAAATTGGACGATTTTTTTTACATGTCACAAACATTTTTATAAAATGTAACAGAACATATTGATACAAATGCAAACATTTTAAAATTCATGGACACTTTTATTAATGGTGCAATTGTTTTTTACAAATTATGCAAAAACATATTTTTATTGAACATTTTTTAAAAGCAGTGTTAACAAGTTTTTAAATGTGTGAACTTTTAAAAAATGTCGCGAACATTTTTTTGAATGGTACAATCTTTTTGTGTCATATAAGATTAAAAATGACATGGCACTCCAATCATGCATATATGCCATTCCTATGAGAATAGTTTGAATGGGCCGTGTGCTATTCCTGTCGTGTAACTAAACCATTTCTAGGCGGCGTGACGCTTCCCGCGGATAGATAACCACTTCCCCCTGCCCAATTATTTGTTAGGGTGAAAATTAGGTGTAATTGATTGAATGAATCAAGTGTGTTTTTTTTCCATTGATCAATTGGCTATATATACAAGTTAAAAGGGCACCTCGAGAGGGCACCAACATGGGGAAGAGGCATGGATACAGGCGCTCGTGTGGAGCAAAGGGACGCGACCATACGAACATATGCGTCCGTACCGCGCTTGGACAATTTAACCTATTTCTAACATTATTGACCGTTTTGTTTTCCATTCAGATATATAGGGCCTAATGCATTTTTGGGGCTAACTTTGACTACATGTTAGAGAAAAATATATGACATGCAAGTTACACAAAGCACACCATCAAATTCGTACGTGAAAGGAGTTTCTGATAATATAATTTTTAGATTATACATGTCATATACTATTAATCTTATCAATAGTCAAAGACAGTCTCGAAAAACGCATTGGGCCCTATATATATGGATGGAGGGAGTATGGTTCTACATGCCACCAGCACGCACGCGCACGAAGCACGACACACGCATGAGCAACTGCCATCCAGTAAACCTAGCCGTCGGACGCCGCCTTCCCGCCGGACGCCGGACGCCGCCTCCCATCCATCATCAACCGAGCCTGCACCGAGGGATAGAGGGAGCCGGCCGCCCGCCAGGGAGCTCGTCAACTAGGGCCCTCTACAGCTCGCCGGATCCGCCGCCTCCTAGTCCAGAGTAGTTCGAAGGCGCAGGTTGTCAGTTGTCTCTGTCTCTGAGTCTGTCTAATTCTTCTTAATTCAGTAATCAGTACAGTTGCTAGTTTAGTTTATTCTTGTCAATATCTTGTTTAGTTTTAGTCAATACTGGTTCCATTTTAAATTAATTCAAAAACATATATCCTTGTTTTATTTTCTTTGTAGAAATGTAGAGGAAGAAGACTCTGCATAGTTGGTTTGCAAGCAGTTCAAATACACTTCCTATTGTTCCTGAATCCAATGTTGCCCCCAATCAATGTTATTGTTCAGCCTACCCTCATTTAGAACATAATCCCCATGATCCAACAAATGAGTGCACTAATCCCTCTGTTGATGAGAGCACCAATCCCACTTCAAATGAGAGCATCAGTTCCCCAACTGATGAGAGCATCAATCCCCCAACTCACGAAAGCACAAACCAGCCAGCACCACCAAGACAATATATACTAGAATTTCATTCGACTCGGATTTTTGGTGATCCAGCGGATCGAATACCAATAGAAGCACTAGTAGAAAAAGGGTCTTTTGTCCCGGTTGGTAAGGGCCTTTTGTCCCGGTTTTTGAACCGGGACTAAAGGGTCCTTACTAATGCCCTAGCCCTTTAGTCCCGGTTCTTACACGAACCGGGACAGATGGGCCTCCACGTGGCCGGTGCGGCGAGTCCAGGCAGGAGGGCCTTTGGTCCCGGTTGGTGGCACTAACCGGGACCAATAGGTATCCACGCGTCAGCATTTCAGGGGCTGGGGTTTTTGTTTTTTTTAAGGGGGGGGGGGTTAATTTAGGTGTTTATATATTGTGTTAGCTAGCTAATTAATAGAGAGAAGTGTCCTCTCTTATCTCCATGCTTGGTAGACGCTACGTACTATATACGTATAGAGAGGACTAGACACGCTAGCTAGTAAGAAAATGAAGGAAACAGAAGATCGTCATGAACATATGCATACAGAGAGAAGTGATATCGACCACCTCTCCTTCTCCGAGAGATTGGTCGAACAACAAGTTCTCGTATATCTATCCGACACTACTGGCTACATATATACAATAATTATCTCTTACAATATAATCTCCTAATTATATACGACGTCAAGGTCCACATGGTATTCTCTGTCTTCAGCGGTCACGTGGTCAAGGAAGAATGCCGCCAATTCCTCTTGAATTGCTCGCATACGATCTGGTGCTAGGAGTTCATCCCACATCCGAAAGATCTAATTTGAAGAAGGGGGTCAATACATATATATATGAATAAATGAAACTCAACACAAATGATGGTAATAAAATAAAATTGTGAATATTATTGCTTACGCACTTCATATTGTTCGTCAGAGTAGCCCCGCTCACAGGTCGTGTGGCGGATGGACTCGCAAACGTAGTATCCACATAAATCATTCCCTTGTTCCTGCCACAACCACTTTACAAGAAATACAGGTCAATCAAACTGATAAGCAAGCATGCTAAATGGTATTGATGAAACTAGCGCTTGAATCACTAGGAGATGCGCGGAACATGCTACTATAGTACTTACTTTCGGGTGTCTAAATTGCAGCTTCTTCGGCAGTCCCGGAGCTTTTTTGGTGAATTTTCTCCAAACCCTGCCAGACAAAGAAAACAATTACTTGATATCAGGAAATGAACAAAGTTGCTGATATGGTGGATAATGATCGATTTAACTTACTTCTCGAGCATTTGAGTCATGTCCGCATAGTCCTGGGGATCTTTTCGTCTCGAGTCTAAGACGGTTACTACTCCCTGCTCAAGCTTAATCTCTAGGAGAATATAGTGGAAGCTGCGCACGCATGCATAAGTCATCAATTACATTACTATAACCTGGACTAATAAGGGAAACCGAATATGCACAAGACAGTAACACTCACTTGAAGTTGTAAGGAAAGAGTATTATATCTTTGTTTTCATTTATTACCAACGATCGTAGCAAGTTGGCCTCGGTATTTTTGGCATGGTATTTAACCTCAGTTGCATCTATGAGATTTGTGTTAATGAATCCAATATCACCGACTTGTCTTTTCTTCAATTCGGCGATCTTCAATCTGCATAATATAGTGAGGATAATTACAAATACATGCAATGAAAGAGCTGACCTATATAGAGAGACTTAATGACAGAAGTAGTACTACTTACAGATAGTAGCAAGTGACCGTTGATTTATCGAGGGCCTTTTGATTGAAAAACTGGAAGAACTCCTCAAATGGAACATTCAACAGTTCAATTCCAACGAGGTCATGCTCCTCTTTAACTCTCAGCATCAAAGTATCCCTCCCCCCAGACTCTCTGCAGGTTTTCATGTACCAATCATGTAATCTTCGCATCATCGTTGTTAGAGATCTTTCATCTTTGACGAGAGGCTTCCCGTAATGGTATTTGTGTTCGTCCACCTCCAAGAAATCATAATGTACATCGTCGGGCAGGTAATCTCCAAGATTGCTATAACCGGCCACCATCCTCGGATCATTAGCGACGATGTCTTTAGACACCTTGAGCGGGGGGCACGATTGGTTCGCTTGTTCGCCGAGCAGGGCAATTTTTTTCCCAGCTCGTCGTTCTTTTAACCTTTGATCACTGACAGTACTTCCCGACCGCTCCGCTTCGGCAAATGTCTTTCCAATAATGCACTCATAGTTGCCTTTCGGCGGAGACTTTGGTGGTTTTGTCAGGGCAGCCAGAGTGCGCTTCGCTTTCACCGGATCTACCTTCTCCTCCGGAGGTGGATGTTTCTTTGCTTTCACCCCTTCAAAGAAGTTCTTCACTTCGGCTCGCACGATCTTCGTGGTTTCCTCCTCGGTCCTCTCGTATGGTAACTTCTCTGGAGTCTTCAGAGAAGGACCGAATCTGTATTGCCTCCCGCCTCTGGCTGTACTGCTAGACGCCGGCAGAGCAGACGGAGCGGCTGCGGCTGTCTTCTTTCCTTGCTTACGAGGCGGAGGAGAAGGACTACGATGCGCCGGAGCAGCCGGAGCGGCGTCGGGTCTCTTCCGCCCTTGCTGACGAGGCGGAGAAGGAGGAGGCTGGCTGCTCCGGCGCGCCGGTGCAGGCGGAGTGCCGCCACGCGCCAGAGAAGGAGGCTGAGTGCCCTGATCACTCGCCGGAGGAGGAGGTGGAGTGCCGCCACGCGCCGGAGAAGGAGGTTGAGTGCCCTGATCACTCGCCGGAGGAGGAGGCGGAGTGCCCTTACTCGCCGGAGGCGTCCAGTTCGGAAGGTTGATGAGCTCCTTCCGCCATAGGCATGGAGTCTTCAGAGCAGAACCCAGCCGAGTCTCCCCTTCACCGGTAGGGTGGTCAAGCTGGAGGTCCTCAAATCCCTCCATTATTTCATCCACCGTCACCCTTCATATCCTTCTGGAATCAGACGACAGTGAAAAGTTGCGCCGGGTTCAGGAGGTCGAACAGAGCCGACAGCCGCCTTGACTTTGAAGTTCTCCCATCGCGTCATAAGGTGGCAATGTTGAGACTCCATGATTGCATCCACGGGGTAGCTAGCAGGAGCCGTCAAGACATGCTCCGGCTGAAGCAGCTCGGTGGAAGCTACGCTGCTTCTCCGCTGAGATGGCGGGGTAGCTTCGGGGGTAGTTTCGGCAGGTCGATTGCTGCGAGCTACGTCTCGTTCCTCTAGCGCTTGAACCCTTTCGTGCAGCTTCTGAATTTGGGTCTGCTCCACTTTTTTCCTCCTCGCCTGGCTTTTGTAACCGTCTGCATCTGGAAAACCAGCCTTCCACGGAACGGAGCCTGGCGTGCCTCGTGTCCGTCCAGGGTGCTCAGGATTCCCGAGGGCCATTGTGAGCTCGTCGTTCTCTTTGTCTGGAACGAACGTCCCTTGGTGCGCTGCATTGATATAGTGCTGAAGCCTCTTGACTGGTATTCTCATTTGCTCGTCCGTCCAAACGCACTTCCCTGATACAGGGTCCAAGGTTCCGCCAGCCCCGAAGAACCAAGTCCGGCAACGGTCTGTCCAGTTCATTGTCTCTGGTTCGATCCCTTTATCAAGCAGATCATTCTCAGCTTTGGCCCACTTAGGCCGGGCTTTGAGGTAGCCACCTGACCCGTGCGATGGTGAAGCTTCTTCTTCGCAGCATTTTTCTTGTTTGTCGCTGACAACTTCTTACTATTTTCCGATGTCTTGTGGGCCACAAATGCGGGCCAGTGATCTCTGATCTTCTCATATTTGCCGATGAATTCTGGTGTCTCTTCTTTGTCGACAAACGTTTTCAGCTCATTCTTCCACCTCCTGAATAGATCTGCCATCTTCTTAAGAGCATGAGACTTGATTAATTGCACTTTAACTGGCTTCTCCGGATCCTCCTCTGGCGGTAGGTTGAAATTTGCCTTCAGCTTAGTCCAAAGATCATCTTTCTGCATATCATTGACTTAAGACACCTCTGGGTCTTCCTTCTTAGGCTTATACCATTGGTGGATGCTGATCGGGATCTTGTCCCTAACAAGAACCCCGCACTGAGCAGCAAATGCTTCCTTTGTCCGGATGGGTTCAATCGGTTGGCCGTCGCGCGTGATTGCTGTGATCTCAAACCTTTCATCTGAGCGCAACTTTCTCTTCGGGCCTCGTCTCTTTACCGAAGTTGTGCTCGATCCGGAGGGCTAGAAAAAAGAAGAAAGACGAGAGTTAATTAATATGTGTACATACCAAAACAATGAATGCATCAATTAGCTAGTCAGCACAGGCTTAACTAATATATTTACCTGGCCGGACTCTGTTCGGTCACCAGAGCCGTCACCACGGGCTCCTTCTTGCACCAGCATTGGGTCACCAGAGCCATCATAATCATGTCTTTCCTCCTCCACTCTTCGATCACCATAGCCTGCTTCTTCACCCTGTTCTTCCAGACCATCATTGTCGTTAAGATACGACAAGACATCACCTCCGGCTAAGATTATGTCCCCCAACACCTCTTCTGCTTCCTCGTCTCGTCCATGCTCCATTGTTTCTGCAAATATTACAACATGGCAATTATTACACAAACATGACAGCAGGTGGATATATTAGTGCAAACGTAGACCTAGCTTATTCCGGGTTTGGGGTGGCCTCGACAACGCTTCAAGGGTAGGGGCGCGGCGGGAGGGGGTAGGAGACCGACATCGTTTTTTCTAGGGTTTGGGTGTCCTCGAGAGTTTTGGTCGAGCGAGAGGGCCGGGGGGTGCTCCCGTGGTATAAGTTATCACGGTCGAAGTTATCTGGGAGGGGGTTATATCGACAACGACGACATACATACATGGGAAAATAATGTTATCGGGGAGGGGGTAGGTCGAACCCCCCCCCCCCGGTGTTGAAGTTATCGGGACACGGGGTATATCGACAACGACATATCCGATAAAAAATAAGAAGACGAAGAAGAAATAAAAAGAGGAGAAGAAGATATTAATAGAGGAGAAGATTGAAGAAAAAAAAGAAGAAAAAGAAGAGGAGAAGAAGAAAGGAATAGAGGAGGAGAAGAGAAAATAGAATATATTCTATTTTCTCTTCTCCTCCTCTATTCCTTTCTTCTTCTCCTCTTCTTTTTCTTCTTTTTTCTTCTTCTTATTTTCCTTTTTCCTCTCCTTCTTTTTCTTCTTCTTCATTATCTTCCTAGCTAGATATATAATACTTTTCTAAAAATGTAACTTTTGCATATATAAAACTTTTTATTCTTCTTCCTTCTTCCTTCTTTTCCTAAATATATAAAACTTTTCTGAAAATGAAACTAACCTAAAATGTACCCAAATGTACTAAAAATCTAACTTTTATATGCACAGAGAACATACATACATATATACATTTTTATAAAAATGCAAAAAACAAATCATCATATATATGAACAAAACATCTGAAAAAAATCATATATATGAAAAAACAGAGAGGAAGGCCGACGGCCGGACCGAACGTGGCGGCGGCATGTGGTCGGGGCAGGCCGGGGGCATGGGGCGGCATCGGGGCAGTGGCTCGGGCCGGGGTGACGCGTCGGGGCAGGGGCGCGCGGGCGATGGCGACGGCGACGACGGGCGCGGGCGACGGCGACGGCGACGAGGGGCGCGAGCGACGACGATGGCGTCGGCGGGGGCGGCGGGCGGCGTCAGGGCACCCTGGCGGTGACGGGGCAGGGACGACGACGGGGGCGCGCGGACGGCGTCTGGGCGGCGGGCAGCGTCGGGGCAGTGGACGGCGTCGATCTGGGCAGCCTGGCGGCGTCGATGAGCTCGGCTTCGTTGGGGCAACTGGCGATGAGTTCCTAAGTGCTACTTATATACCCAGACCTTTGGTCTCGGTTCATAGCAGCAACCGGGACCAAAGACACCCTTTAGTCCCGGTTGGTGCCACCAACCGGGACCAAAGGCCTCTTTTCAGCAGCCCAAAGGGCGGGAAGCGGCGGCCTTTGGTCCCGGTTGGTGGCACCAACCGGGACTAAAGGGGGGCATTGGTCCCGGTTGGTGCCACCAACCGGGACGGAAAGCCTTGCACAACGGCGTGGTGGTGGGAGTTTAGTCCCACCTCGCTAGCTGAGAGAGAGCCGCACCTGTTTATAAGGTGCGGTGCGCCTGAGCTGTCGAGCTCCTCTCTAAAGCAGGCTTACGGGCCTAACCTCTCTGTACATGCCTGTGGGCCTACTGGGCCTTCTGCGGGCCTGAATCCTGGCCCATGGATGGGTTTCTAGTCGTATTCAGGCCGTGGTGGCCCAGTAGGTGGCATAATTTTTATTTTTTGCCTTTTTTGTTTTCTTTTTTGCTTTATTTATTTTGTTTTGTTTCTACTTACAACAAAAAACTTATTTATTTTATTTTATTTTGTTTCTAATTACTTATTTATTTTACTTTATGATAATTCTTTTTGCTATTAAAGTTTCTAACAAAAAAGTTCTTTATGAATATTCTTTTTGCTTTCAATGATTTTGAACAAAAAATAATTCGATAATTTTAGTTGCATCAATTTTATACAATTTTAGTTTCAGTAATACTAGAGGTTGCTTATAATGTTTTGAACAGAAAATACTTTGATAATTTTAGTTTCATAAATTTTATTTATGTTATTAAAGTTTATTTTATTTTATTTCTACTTATATATTTTATTAAAGTTTATATTATTTTGTTTCAAATTACTTATTTATTTTATTTGTTATTTTTCATGCACCATTTTTCATGCATTTACTGATTATTTTGAGCTATAAGACCCTAAAATTAAAAAGCATTTCAAATGAACTCTGAAAAGGTTGAAAGTTGGCATGGTATCATCATTTCATCCACATAGCATGTGCAAGAAAGTTGAGAGGGTTACGGCAAAAACTGGATGCACTTCGTGTACAAAACGGACAATGGTATCATACTCGTCTGTTACAAAGTTGGCATGGTATCATCATAATAGTTGCGGGAGAAAGTCTTCACTTTTTCTTCGCTTGTGTCATTTGCTTATTGCGCCGTAACCATGGATAATCTTCATCGTTTATCAGGATGCTTGGTCAGCCTTGACTTTGAAGGGAGGAATTTCATGAAACTTTTCATAATCTTCAGACATGTTTGTCTTGCCCTCCACTCCCACAATGTCCCTTTTTTCCTGAAAGAACTATGTGGCGCTTTGGCTCATCGTATGATGTATTCGCTTCCTTATCTTTTCTTTTTCTCGGTCTGGTAGACATGTCCTTCACATAGATAACCTGTGCCACATCATTGGCTAGGACAAACGGTTCGTCAGTGTACCCAAGATTGTTCAGATCCACTGTTGTCATTCCGTACTGTGGGTCTACCTGTACCCCGCCTCCTGACAGATTGACCCATTTGCACTTAAACAAAGGGACCTTAAAATCATGTCCGTAGTCAAGTTCTCATATGTCCATTATGTAACCATAATATGTGTCCTTTCCCCTCTCGGTTGCTGCATCAAAGCGGACACCGCTGTTTTGGTTGGTGCTCTTTTGATCTTGGGCGATCGTGTAAAATGTATTCCCATTTATCTCGTATCCTTTGTAAGTCAATACAGTCGAAGATGGTCCCCTGGACAACGAGTACAACTCATCACAAACAGTGGTGTCACCTCTGAGACGTGTTTCCAACCAACTGCTGAAAGTCCTGATGTGTTCACATGTAATCCAGTCGTCACACTGCTCCGGGTGTTTGGAGCGCAGACTGTTCTTGTGTTCATCGACATACGGGGTCACCAAGGTAGAGTTCTGTAGAACTGTGTAGTGTGCTTGAGACCAAGAATGCCCGTCCCTGCATATTATTGAGTCCGCTCCTAGCGTGCCTTTTCCAGTCAGTCTTCCCCTCATACCGCGATTTAGGGAGACCTATCTTCTTAAGGCCAGGAATGAAGTCAACACAAAACCCAATGACATCCTCTGTTTGATGGCCCATGGAGATGCTTCCTTCTGGCCTAGCACGGTTACGGACATATTTCTTTAGGACTCCCATGAACCTCTCAAAGGGGAACATATTGTGTAGAAATACGGGCCCCGGAATGACAATCTCGTCGACTAGATGAACTAGGACGTGCGTCATGATATTGAAGAAGGATGGTGGGAACACCAGCTCGAAACTGACAAGACATTGCGCCACATCACTCCTTAGCCTTGGTATGATTTCTGGATCGATCACCTTCTGAGAGATTGCATTGAGGAATGCACATAGCTTCACAATGGCTAATCGGACGTTTTCCGGTAGAAGCCCCCTCAATGCAACCGGAAGCAGTTGCGTCATAATCACGTGGCAGTCATGAGACTTTAGGTTCTGGAACTTTTTCTCTGGCATATTTATTATTCCCTTTATATTCGACGAGAAGCCAGTCGGGACCTTCATACTGAGCAGGCATTCAAAGAAGATTTCTTTCTCTTCTTTCGTAAGAGCGTAGCTGGCAGGACCTTCATACTGCTTCGGAGGCATGCCGTCTTTTTCGTGCAAACGTTGCTGGTCCTCCCGTGCCTCAGGTGTATCTTTTGTCTTCCCATACACGCCCAAGAAGCCTAGCAGGTTCACGCAAAGGTTCTTCGTCACGTGCATCACGTCGATTGAAGAGCAGACCTCTAGGTCTTTCCAGTAGGGTAGGTCCCAAAATATAGATTTCTTCTTCCACATGGGTGCGTGTCCCTCAGCGTCATTCGGAACAGCTAGTCCGCCGGGACCCTTTCCAAAGATTACGTGTAAATCATTGACCATAGCAAGTACGTGATCACCGGTACGCATGGCGGGCTTCTTCCGGTGATCTGCCTCGCCTTTGAAATGCTTGCCTTTCTTTCGACATTGATGGTTGGTCGGAAGAAATCGACGATGGCCCAGGTACACATTCTTCCTGCATTTGTCCAGGTATATACTTTCAGTGTCATCTAAACAGTGCGTGCATGCGTGGTATCCCTTGTTTGTTTGTCCTGAAAGGTTACTGAGAGCGGGCCAATCGTTGATGGTTACAAACAGCAACGCGTGCAGGTTAAATTCCTCCTGTTTGTGCTCATCCCACGTACGTACACCGTTTCCATTCCACAGCTGTAAAAGTTCTTCAACTAATGGCCTTAGGTACACATCAATGTCATTGCCGGGTTGCTTAGGGCCTTGGATGAGAACTGGCATCATAATGAACTTCCGCTTCATGCACATCCAAGGAGGAAGGTTATACATACATAGAGTCACGGGCCAGGTGCTGTGATTGCTGCTCTGCTCCCCGAAAGGATTAATGCCATCCGCGCTTAAACCAAACCATACGTTCCTTGGGTCAGCTGCAAACTCAGCCCAGTACTTTCTCTCGATTTTTCTCCACTGCGACCCGTCAGCGGGTGCTCTCAACTTCCCGTCTTTCTTACGGTCCTCACTGTGCCATCGCATCAACTTGGCATGCTCTTCGTTTCTGAACAGACGTTTCAACCGTGGTATTATAGGAGCATACCACATCACCTTCGCAGGAACCCTCTTCCTGGGGGGCTCGCCGTCAACATCACCAGGGTCATCTCGTCTGATCTTATACCGCAATGCACCGCATACCGGGCATGCGTTCAGATCCTTGTACGCACCGCGGTAGAGGATGCAGTCATTAGGGCATGCATGTATCTTCTGCACCTCCAATCCTAGAGGGCATACGACCTTCTTTGCTGCGTATGTACTGTCGGGCAATTCGTTATCCTTTGGAAGCTTCTTCTTCAATATTTTCAATAGCTTCTCAAATCCTTTGTCAGGCACAGCATTCTCTGCCTTCCACTGCAGCAATTCCAGTACGGTACCGAGCTTTGTGTTGCCATCTTCGCAATTGGGGTACAACCCTTTTTTGTGATCCTCTAACATGCGATCGAACTTCAGCTTCTCCTTTTGACTTTCGCATTGCGTCCTTGCATCGACAATGACCCGGCGGAGATCATCATCATCGGGCACTGGTTCCTCTTGATCTTCAGCAGCTTCCCCCGTTGCAGCATCATTGGGCACATCGTCTGGTTCCTCTTGATCTTCAGCAGCTTCCCCCGTTGCAGCATCACCGTATTCAGGGGGCACATAGTTGTCATCGTCCTCTTCTTCTTCGCCGTCTTCCATCATAACCCCTATTTCTCCGTGCCTCGTCCAAACATTATAGTGTGGCATGAAACCCTTGTAAAGCAGGTGGGTGTGAAGGATTTTCCGGTCAGAGTAAGACTTCGTATTCCCACATTTAGGGCATGGACAACACATAAAACCATTCTGCTTGTTTGCCTCAGCCACTTCGAGAAAATCATGCACGCCCTTAATGTACTCGGAGGTGTGTCTGTCACCGTACATCCATTGCCGGTTCATCTGCGTGCATTATATATAATTAAGTGTGTCAAAAACCATTACAGAACATCATGAATAGATAATTAAGTGACCAAATTAATAGAAGTTCATCATCACATTAAAACCAAAGTACATACATAGTACTCATCTAACAACATATAGCTCTCCAGAGCATCTAATTAATTAAACCATACATTGAAACTATGTAAAACATTTCAATGCGAAAACAAATGCGATCATAATCGCAACCAAGGTAACAATTGATCCAACGGCATAATGATACCAAGCCTCGGTATGAATGGCATATTTTCTAATCTTTCTAATCTTCAAGCGCATTGCATCCATCTTGATCTTGTGATCATCGACGACATCCGCAACATGCAACTCCAATATCATCTTCTCCTCCTCAATTTTTTTATTTTTTCCTTCAAGAAATTGTTTTCTTCTTCAACTAAATTTAACCTCTCGACAATAGGGTCGGTTGGAATTTCCGGTTCACATACCTCCTAGATAAATAAAATCTATGTCACGTTGGTCGGCATAATTTTCATAAACAATAAATGAACCAATAGTTATAAAGATAATATATACCACATCCGAATCATAGACAGGACGAGGGCCGACGGGGGCGGATACCAAAACCATCGCACTATATAATAACAAGCAATAAAATAGTAAGAAAATTAGACAAGTATCTATCTAAAGTAAGAATTTTTTTTCTTTCAGAAAGAAGATAAGAACAAGAGGCTCACCACGGTGGTGCCGGCGACGAGATCGGCGCGGGCGATCGACGGCGGTGAAGACGGGAATGGGACGTGACGGGCCGCTAAACCTAGACAAATCTCGAGGAAAATGGAGCTTTGAGGTCGAGCTTCGAGAGGAGAAAGCTTAACTAGTGTGGCTCGGGCATTTCATCGAACACCTCATGTGCATAGGAGGTGAGCTAGAGCACCACAAAGCCCTCCCCTCGCCGGCCAGAGAAAAACAGAGCACTGGAGTGCTCTGCTCGCGGGCGAGGGGTATATATAGGCACCTCATTGGTCCCGGTTCGTGGCATGAACCGGGACTAAAGGGCAGCCTGTGGTCCCGGTTCAAGCCACCAACCGGGACAAATGGTGGTGGGCCAGGAGCGAGGCCCATTGGTCCCGGTTCGTCCCACCAACCGGGACCAAAGGGGCCAGACGAACCGGGACCAATGCCCCCACGAGGCCCGGCAGGCCCCTGGCCTCACGAATCGGGACCAGTGCCCCCATTGGTCCCAGTTCTGGACTGAACCGGGACTAATGGGCTGATCCGGCCTGAACCAAAGCCCTCTTTTCTACTAGTGAAGATTATGCCCCTGAAATTAGTGAAGTGAGAAAAGCTTATTTGTTGAAAGAGAGAAACAAAGCAAGCGGGCATAAATTTGAAGTCAGATTGGGCGGTAAAATTTGGAGATCTTTTCAACCACAATTTCTAGATAGGTTTGATTGGTTGGAATATAGTGTCACAAAGGAGGCTGCCTTTTGCTTCCCTTGTTTTCTTTTCAAGAAACCATCACAGGCCGCTACATTTGGAAATGATGTAGTTACTATAGATGGTTACAAACGTTGGAAAACAGCTTTGGCAAGTTTTCAAAAACATGTTAGTGGTCCATCTAGTTACCACAACATTTCTAGAGGCTTGTGTGATAATTTCAAAAGTATTCCTGATGGTCAAATTATGATACGATTTCAGAGAAAGAAAAATCGCATGGGACATTTGCCTCATGAGCATGTGCTATTTCTTATAGGTGTATCTCTGTTTTAGTACCAGTGTCAATAGTTAGTTGAGGATACCTTACCATATCACTAAGGCCTCCTTTGGTTTGAAGGAATTATGTAGGAATTCCATAGGATAGGATTTATTTCTATAGGAAAAATTCCTTTAGAGCCGTTTTGTTTGTAGGAATAGAATCCTATTCCTATGGACGAATTCTTCCTATCCTCCCTATTTCATAGAAAAATAAACATTAGTCTAGACTCAATGGAAAAAATATTATGATGTGAAGCAAAGGGCATCTCCTTTTCTATTCCTAGTCATAGGATTTGAGATACATGTCATCTCATTCCCTATGACTTTCCTATTCATATGATTTTCCTACCCTATGAACCAAAGGAGGCCTAATAGTTGTGCTAATTTGGACATATGGCTTGCAGTTAGTCACTTGCATTTTTGTGTGGAGGAGTTCTCCAGCTACAATATTGTTAGTAAGAAGCAACACCGATATCTTGTGTTTGTCTTATTTTGGTTGCTTCTCTAGTACTTGAAGTATTGTTGTGCATGTTGTATGAAACTTTGTTGTCTGGTCAATCATGCTACTAGTGTTGGTCTTGAGAAAGTTCATGTCAATTTGAGCACTTGTTTGGCACATATTGTCTCTATAAATTGGTGAAACCTTTTTATTTTCAAATTTTGGTATTTTTCAAAAATTCCAGAAAACATTCAGTAAATACTACATGTTTCCAGTAGTCGGCTGGGAAATTTTGAGCTTATTTGGCCAAGAGGATTAGGAGATAATGGCCAATTTGGTGAACAGATTCAAAATTTGGTTCAAAATTTGATATTTTCTTAAAAATTCAGAAAAATTCTAGTAAATAGTACATGTTTCCAGTATTAATCTGGGAAATTTTTAGTTTATTTGTACAAAAGGATTAGGAGATAAGCTACTTTTTCTTCAAAAGAGCATTCGATTTTCTCGGCTTGAACTTCGAGCCCATCCTCCAAAAAAAAATTTCTAGATTCGCCACTGCTACATGGAATGCTATTATATTCACGCACTTTTGTAATGCCGCTATACAAAGAGGGACTTTATTTTTAGTATTTGGTATATGTAGCCAAATGGAAATATCAAATGAAAATGGAGATAATTTGATGTCCATGGTTGGTCTACAAAGTTCGGGAAGAACTCATATGATGGCTCGGTGTCTATGTCACCACTCCCACAAAAGTCCTCAAAGCGCCAATTATTTCTTATCTTTTGTTCAGACGTAGTACGACTGTGGTTGACTACACTGGGTAATGAAACTCTGCTTTTAGTCTATTGGGTAGTGAAGCTCTGCCTTTTTAGTCAATAAAATTCTGATTATTATTTTTCTGAAAAGGGGATAACCCCGTCTCTGCATCAAAATACGAACACAGCCGTATATTATTCAAGAAACAAAATCGAGTTGCCAACCAAATTCGATCCAGAAAAGAGAAAACCCCAGGTCACTAGCCTCATCACAGTAGCTCCAACAGGCAACCACTAACAATATAAAAAGACAGAAACAAACAAACAAACAGTACACAACTCCTAGGATAAGCCTTCAAGAAGGAAACACCACATGTACATCGATGGTGACGATTCCCACCATAAGCCGGTCTCGAATTTTCATGCCACCACCGAGTTTCGATCCACCACCCTCAGCAAGGACACGACGCGGGCACAGATCAACATAGCCTAATCAAAGATCTCATCTTTCCACCGGAGAGTGCACGCTCGTCATAGAAGTTGAATCTACCATTCTCCCTTGCTCGGCTACCAACACTTTGATAGCCGAATATCTCCAGAAGACAAAGACGTCCCATACTACCTCACCTCTAGTCACTACCGCACCACCTTCGATTCAGCAGCAACAAGCATGACTTATCGCCTCTATAGGAGCCATTGCGCATAGCACCTAACGGCAACAGACATGACTTGTCACCTCTAGATGAGTAACCGTGTGTAGCACCTGGCGGCAATAGGCATGGCTTGGCGCATCCGCAAGAGTCGCCGTGTGTAACACCTGTCCAGTTATATCAAACATGATCTGGAGTTGGAGGGGTTGTCTCATACCATCACCGGCCTCGAAGAAGGCCATCACCATCTCCAGATATGACCGTCGCGTCGTCGATTCGTCGAAGAACTAAGGCTGCTGCCCCTATCCCCATACACATGTACCGCAATGGTTTCCGCCGTGCCACATCACCCATACAAGGAAGCTGCACACCCCTACCACCGGGGCGTCACAACGAGTAGAAATCCATCTGCGCGGGATCAGATGAACGCCACTCCGCCCTCACACAACGATCTCCTAGTCGAGGGTACACTGGCATGCGCAATTTTTCCTCACGAGGTATTTAAGAACCCCATTGCCGCCAACACACGGCATCACCGGGTTGTGCCCTCACGTGGCGGTTAGGGTTTCTCTAGGGCCGCGTGCAGGGGCGACACGGGAGTCTATGCGGTTAGTGTATTTGGAGAACATGAGATTAGGTCCACAACCCATGGTTAGTGTTGTTCTTCTGACATTGCTAGTTAACGGGTACCCCTTGCAAAGGTTACTCCCACCACCTCTTTCTGGTGACAAGTGGCTCGGTGCATGCGTGACACCTGTTACACCCTACGAGTTTTGTGTTTTTTCGTTCATTCTTTATTTTTCAAAATGTTTTATCTCTTGAACCGTGCGCCGGAATCATGAAATGTTTCTGCATTTGCATTTCTCGCATCGAGATTTTCGAAACTAGATCCCATGTTAATAGGTTTGAACGAACTTGTTTGCCTTTTAAACGAAGAAAGCATAAACTGAAAAAACCAGAAAAAAAAACCCAAAACTCAAAAAGAAAACAGGAACTGGAAGCACCACTGTGCTTTTCACTTTTTCTACAATCACAACTGTGTTTTTTTTTCACTTTTCGAGAAGTATAGTTGTACATCCAGTGAAGCACATCCGTTCTTTTCACTTTCCGACAAGTATAGCTCGTGATAGCACAATGTGCTTTTTCACTTTTCAAAAACTCGTAAGTACTTCGTGCAAACCTGTGCTTTTTCGTCAAGCACAACTGTGTGTTTCACTCACGGTTGTGCTTCTCGAAAGTGAAAAGCACAGTTATGTTTCAACGTGAAGCACTACTCTACTTTTTTTTCATTGTGTGCTTCATGCGAGCAGAACAAAAAATAAACAAAATCAAGGGAACCTAGAAAAAGCCAAGAAAAATCATAAAATCCGAAAAAATCAAAAACCATAACGCGTGCGGAAACAAAATAACACATTTTTTCATGGGTACGCCCAGCACGTGTTACGTGGCGGCCGCGGGGTGCACCACGCATCGCACCTCGCTGCACACCCCATGAGCCATTCCCTTTTTCCATTGTCCAACAAAGGGGCCTCTCGTTTTCTCCCGTAACCCTAGGCGGCTAAGCCAAGCTCTCCCCTCCAGGCTTCACCGGCAAGCCCATGGATTCGCCTCCCCCTGTCTACCGCTTCGACGACTAGTGGCAGGGAGGGTAATCCCGGTGCCTCTACTCCAGTTAGTAGGTTAGGTTAGTTTTTTTTAGTCCTCATAGGTGCGCCGTCGGTGGATGGTGACGCTTCTTCTTAGAGTTTGTCTTCCGGGCTCCAATCCTTCTCAAGTTCGTTCGTCTGGACGTAGTCGATGGAGCTTCGGCATAGATTTCTGCCGTCTCCTTGGGGGGTGAGGTCATGATTTCTCATCATGTGGCGAGTGGTTCCAAATGCTTCATATCTATACAAGGGTTCAACGGCGACGATTGTGGCTTCAGGGTGCTTGTCCTTACGGGCACGTTCACGGAGACTTCCCGACTGTCAGACAAAGTCAAGCCAGCTCCAGAAGGGGAGCGGTAACAGCGCTGTGTCAGCGGCTCGTTCTGGTGGTAATAGTGGTCGTTCGGGGTCAGGGAATCACGATCTAATTTAAATTATGTTTGAGATGCTTCATACTTTTGGTGAACTTTCTTAATGGGTCTGTTTAGGGCACATCTGGATGTGCCCTAATTATTGCACATCTAAGTGACTCAATCAAACTAGAAAGAAAAACAAAACAAAAAGAAAAGAAAATGCTTACACGAATCTTAGCGTAAAATCAGTGATATAAAGCACATCTAGATGTGCTTGAGCAAAATTGTTTTTTTAATAGCTGTGATGCTTAAAAAAACTGTTTTTCCAATTGGGCTGTGGCTACGGGCCGTAATAGTTGACATGCCGCTGATCATGCAAGGTAGTACATAAAGCCCATGACGGGTGCAAAGCAATATGAATGAAGATGGAGTGGCGAAGGAACCAACAGTTTCACTCGGGAGGCTTTTGTTTTATTGGGAGGTATAAGGGGCCGGGCAAACTAGTTTGATTTCTTCCAGTCAAGCTAGTTTGATTTTTGACTGTTCCTTTAGGATATATGAGACTCGCCGTATAATCAAAAAGAACAAAATCGAATGGAATGGAAAATCATCCAATCATCTTAGACATACCTTGTTCGACTTGAAGATACACGGAATGAATCCGAGTAGATGCATTTCCTCTAGCTTCTGGAAAAGACATTAGATAGACTGGATTAAAAGGACGTTATTCGAGAATTTGAATTCAGTTTTTGTTTCAAGTATTCACTTGTCGCATACCATATCTCAACGGAATGGCGTAATTTTTCTACTGCATGTACAACCCCATAATAATAGTGTTTCTCCAAAAGAAAACTCTGTTGTCCCTATTGTCCCAGTATAACATGCATAAAAAATGGAAAACGAAAATGATGGTGGGATTATGATCGATTAGCGCACCTATCCAAATCGTGGCACATTTGCACAAGTCGAGTAATTAGATAAGTGCTTGATTTATGAAGCTAAATAGCTAATGTATTGAATAATCAAAGTCCAACACACACGAGTCAAGATGGCAACTGGGATGAAACCTACCAGATTTTGCTTGTCCAAACCCGTCCCCATGAAAAAAATCACAAGCCCGTCCCCGTCCCCGTCTCCATGCACGGGGACAGTTTTTTGCCCGGCCCCTAAACCCGTTGGGGTTTTGAAACCCACGGGGAACCCGCCCGCACAAGTAGACAGTGAAGACAGCAGCTTTTGAAAGAAAAACATGAGCATATTACAGCAATAGCAGCAGCAAGAATCAGGATATTTAAGCAACGAACATAGTATATTTCAGCAACAACCACATAAGATAAATAGTAGCAACAAAGAATAGCATCTGAAACAACAAACATTGTATATTTCAGCCGCAAAAAGGAGCATATTTCAGCAGCAAAACTTGAGCAAATGTCAGCAGCATACGATAGTGTGTTTCATCAACATTTGTGCAATAACAGTAGCTAAAAGGAGCATACTTCAACACAATACAACAACCCATTTCAGCAACAAAGGTTAGCATATTTCAGCAACAAACAGGAGCATATACCAGCCATACATGGTTCAATAAGATGTCCAATTACACAAGTTGTGAAATAGAATTCATGGTTCACAAATCACGAACACAAATGATACGAAATGGTCAAATACATAAGTTTTGAAATAGAATGCATAGATGGACGTATGTCGAGTTGTGGGTTCGGGTACTACTCAAATGGGTTTGAACCCGCGAAACATGTCAGGTTTTATTATGTACCCATCGGGGTTAGAAAGACGCCTGTCCCCGTTGCCTAATAAGGTAAAAACCCGCGGGGACGCGGGTTTCGGGCCCGTTGCCATCTTGAAACACGAGAGCAACTCTTCGGAGATTTAATAAGATGTAATAACGCCAATGGTACTTGAACTTACCACCGATGTTTACTTTAGTGCCTGAACTTGAAAAATACGCCAAAGTGGTTCCAAAACATGTCATAGGTGTTCAAATACGGTGCATTTGCTGTAGACGTGAACTATGCTAATGTGGCACCGTATGGCACGGCAGCATGGCGGAGGGCCCACTTGCAGGTGGGCAGGTTTGGCTCAAGAAAGTATGTGTCTCTATGGCCATTGGGACCCACCTCCCAGCGTACAACACAAAATAAAATTGCAAGAATACTTCCAACATCGCTGAGAATCGAACCGGCAACCTAGCCGAATCGCACACGATGTGCTAACCAATGAACTAGACGAACTTCCTTGCATTGGTAAGATAGTCAATGCTTATGTAGTTTAACCTAACACTCTCGTGGGGTGAAATGGACTGTAGTTATTGCGGCCCATGAAACCATGTTCTTTTTTTTAGAAATTATACCGTTTAGCAATTTTCCCAAGACCATCGCGGGGTATAAATGGACTGCAATCAGTGCAACCCATTTCTACTTATTGGTTATTTTTTATTTTTAAGAAATTATAAAAAGTATGTAAATTATAGTCACATTAATAAATTAATTTGTAATACTCAGGTGCTATGAATAACATAAATAAAAATTACTTTCAAAAAATGTTCAAGTAATGTTAATAGTGATGTAACTAAAAGACTAATAAACTAATAATACATTCCAAAATCATATTTTGATATTAATATAATTATTAAGTATGTGACCATTTTAATATTAATATTTTTCTTAAGTGTGTGAATACTTTTTTATATTAATATGTGAACACTTTTAATATTAATATTTTTGTTAAATTTGTGAACACTTTTTATATTCATATGTGAACACTTTTATATTAATATAATTTAAATTATGATATTATATAAAGTATTTTTATTAAATATGTGAATAATTTATGTCAGAATAATTGAAAAATGTGTTTTCGTATGTAGTAATATTTTTATTAAATATGTGAAAATTATTAAAATTGTACAAAACTTTTATAATTCATATGTTTTACTTTAATTATGGGAATATTTTCAAATTACATGAACTTTTTAATAGTAAGTTAATTTATATGAATGTATATTTGTGCCAGAAACTCTAGCATGTGTAGTCAACTGAGCTTTGTGTAGTCATATGGATGCATTTATAAGATTTTTTATCATAATTTCTACTTTCTGTACGTTGTTCTGCCAAAAGCTATGTAGTCAATTCACTAGCCAGCTCAAGTGTGGCTTCGCCACTGTTTCTCAAGACACACGATTTTTATAAAAAAATAGCATGGAATAATAGGCTGCAATAACTTCAGCCCATTTCACCACACGAGTGTGTTTGTGTAAACTAGATAGAACTTTGCTATCCTTCTAAGACAACGGTTAACTATTGGCGAATTGGTTATCAGAGTGTGCGCTATTGGGCGAGGGCGCTTGTTTGATCCTCCTTGAGGTAACTATTTCCACGCAATTATATGTTTCTGTTGTACACAACAGGTGGATCCCAAACCTGTCCCAGCTGCATATGGGCTCCTCGTCATGCTGGCATGCCATACGGTGCCACATCAGCATAGTTTACGTCTACAGACGACAAAATGCACCATATTTGAACGCACATGCCAAGTTTTAAAACCACTTCAGCGTATTTTTCAAGTTCAGTCATTAAAATGGACATCGATGACAAGTTCAAGCACCACTGGTGTTATTACCTCATTTAATAAGCAGGATGCTTACAGTAGCAGCATCGTCTTTTTATTTCACGGAAGTACAAAATACAATTACACGAATACGAAGTAAAATTGCTCAGACTAACGAAACCAGGGCCATAGCCCAAACTAAAAGTGATCATCTGAGCGGAAATGCAGATTATTTAGGTAGCTCTGGTGCCAAATTTATTCGATCTCGAGTCAATTCTCCCTGCGTTGCAGCCTGAGCGCGAAGACCTGCAGCGAGAGGAGCACCTTCTTGAGCCGCTCCCTGGCTTTGGCGTCGATGAGGTTCCCCTCGCCGTCGAACTTGGGCGGGTCCTCGTACGCCCTGATGTGGAGCTCCGGCTTGTTGATGAAGTGCAGGTCTAGGTATATCCCGATCTCGCGCAGGTGGAGCGACGCCCTGCCCCCGCCGAAGTCGCCTCCCGCGCAGACGATCGCCGCCGCCTTGTCGGCCCAGCATTTGTGCGTGCCCCTGGACGCCCAGTCCAGCGCGTTCTTCAGCGAGCCGGTGACGGAGTAGTTGTACTCGGGCGAGGCGAAGAGGAAGCAGTCGGCGGCGCTGACCCTGTCGCGGAAGGCCTCCACGGCCGGCGGGAAGCCGTCGCCGCCGTCGGTCTCCAGGTCCGGGTTGGCCATGGGCAGGCCGGAGATGTCCACGTGGTCGATGCGCAGCCCCGGGATGCACTCCTCGCACAGCTCCTCGGCTACATAGCACGCATGGAAGGCGCGGTCAGCAGTGCATGCAGATTAAATCAGCGTGAAATGTGTGCGTACGTACCGGCGCGGATGAGGCCGTGGTGCCACGAGTTGCTGCGGAGGGAGCCGCTGAGAGCGGCCACGCGGAGGGTGGGCTTCGCCGAGACCGGAGCGGCTTCCATTTCCCCCTTGTCCCGAGCTTGGTTGCTGTGTCAGTGATAACCTGAGAGTGAGTGGCTGCTTGGGTTTACTGGCCGGCGTCGAGCTAGATCAGGTGAATGCGGTCCATTGGCGGAGGAGACGGGTGCCTTAAATAGATGAGCAGAATCGATCTCAGCCAGTTCATCGTGAACGTCGGATTCGTTGACGTGACCGCTGTGTCTGATTGGACAAAGAGAGTGAATTCTTGACCTGTACCGGTAGTGGGAAGGAATGAGATCGTCATCGATGGCATCATGTTTCTTATAGTTTCCTAATCCAGGAACAATATTACTCACGGATGCATGTGTAAGCACTGCACGTGAGCATATGGCCAACGACCGCTGCACTTTGAGCGAGACAGCCAGCAGCCGGCACTAGTAGTATTCAGACCTCATCGATGGCGTCACTCGCCTCGCCGTCGCTGGATGTTAAGTCGCGGGTCTCTTAAGGCCGGCCTTGTGCAGATCAAGGCCTTCTCGTTTGTGTGTGTGAGATAGGCCCGGTCATTCTTCTTTGGACGAGACTAAGAAAAACAGTAAAGGGCCTGTCGCCGACAACGAGACGAAAGGGGCCGGCTCGGTCGGTGCGTCCCGCTGTTTTCCTTCGATGCGATCCTACAGCGTTTCTCTTTACAGTTTTTGTTTACTTCACTTTTCTGTTTTAGTGTCTCTCTTTTTATATTTACTAGCAAACTGACCCGCGCAATTGCGCGGGCTAGACCTTAAGTATTTATTTGTATTTTCAAAAATCAATATATCAGAAAATAATAGGTTTTGTTGTCAATCATTGTAAACTTTGTGACTACTCAATCTCATGATATTATAGTAAATTTATTTTTCATATTGAGTCTTTTATTCTGTTGTTGAAATATGGAAATGCATGTATTTTTTAGTGCAACATAATGATTTAATAAGTAGCAATACAATGCATTCACTTATTGAAAGGTGTTCATTCAGTATACCAGGTTTGGGTTGATTTAGTGAGCATTAAGTGTCCATATCAAGCAATAATCCACGATAACTCTTTCCTAATAAATGGTTCGTCCATAAGTAACAAGCAATAATCAGCAATAATTCTTTCTTGATAAAAAAATGTGTCCATATCAGTCAATAATCAACAATAACTCTTTCCTAAAAGATGCACTTTTGTAGTCCTTTTTCTAGTAATAGTTTTTAAAATCCACATAGTTCCATATCCTTACGATATTATATATTGTCCCTTTTCTTTGGTTGGGATGCAGTATCATGCAAGAATGGACCGAAGGTCTGCCACTGCTTGTTTACTGGTGACTCTTGTGTTGTTCGGAAGCACTACATCTGGAGGTATATTCTCTATGTTGTTGTTTATGTATAATCTACATGTATATATGTACAATTTTCAAAAAATGTGATTTTTTAAATTCTAGTATTTTTGGAGAAAACATGAACAAAATAAGAAACATTAAGAGTTTTTTAAATTCACAAACAATATATTTCAAACATATTTTTTTATAAAAACACATTTATTTTTATTTTTTTTAAAGTGGAACGATCAAAAGAATTTTATAAAATGTTTTCTTAGACACAATTTTTTTTAGAGTTGTGAACATTTCACTAAAATACGAATATTTTAAAATATGGAACATTTTATAAATTGTAATTTTTATGAAAACAAATCTCCAAGAGTTTTTCAAAAAACACGAACATTTTTTGAAAAATGAGACCTTTTTTTGAATCTTGAGAAAATTTCGAAATGCGAATGTTTTAAAAGTTTCGACATTTTTAAAACAGGTAAAAAATTGAAATTATGACCTTTTTTGAATATTTGAACATAAATTGAAATTCTGAATATTTTTGTAAATATTTACTTCACAGAAAAAATAAAAATAAATAAGGCAAAAAGAAATTTAAAAGAGAAAGAAAAGGAACATATTTTTTTTGAAATAGAACAACGAAAAAGGGAAATCGGGCTAGTCCAGTCTTAGGGGCCCTGAGAAGATTTAACTATTTATCGCTCCGTACGACAAATAAGGTCTTCCCAACCGCGTGGGCAATAATAAATGGGCAGGCTTCATCGGGGCGGAGCGCGCGCGGCCCAATTTCGAAATTCTGGACAAACCTTTTTTCTTTTCAACGCATAGATGCACAAAAATTTAGTATCACCTCTGATAGAAAAAAAAAATTCGACGGTGAACGAATAAAAATAAATTGAAGAAACGCACATTGCTTTATTAGTTGATATATTTTTATTTATCGAATTTTTATTCTGGGTTTAGTTAGTTTTTTTCTTTTTCTGATTTCTGTATGGTTTGGTATATCTCCTGGTTTCTGTTCCGATTTTCTCCTGTTGCAATATTTATTTTTTTACTTTCTTTATACAATATTTTTAAAAATATACAGTAAACAGTTTTTAATATATTTTAAAAAATTTATGATGAATTGTTTTAGTACACGGCGAAAATACACACTGAAAAAAAATAAACACAAAAAAAACATTTTTCTAAACACGAGGTGACCATTTTAAATATTTTTCATTATTATAAATATATTTTTAAATATTTAAGTACGTAAAAAACACTGGAAACCCGGCTCAAAAAATAAAGATAGAAAACGTTTCATTGGACGATACATTGCCAGAGATGGCCGCCTTTATGATTAAACTTGTGTGAAGTCTCGGCTATTGTCAAATACAAGGAATTATGAAAATAAATCCATGAACCAATTTCTTCGTGACTATACCTGACTAAGGCACAACTTGTTCCTAAACTGATGCAGGTCAAGAACAGCAAAGTACAAACGGCTGCTCTACCTAGATGGATACCCCGGGCCATTGCTCAACTTGCCACTGACAAGGCCAAGAAGGAGAGGGGAGGAGGCCGGAGAGGCTGCGGGAAAAGGAAATTCCTATTGGCCGCTCCTTGCGGCAAGTTGTCGAGCCGACGCACAGGAGGAGATCCGCGAGCGTTCCTATGGGCCGGCCGTTTGAGCGATTTCGGTTTTGGGAAATTTCTAGGTTGTTCCCAGCCCGTTTATTTTTTCTGGGTTTGGAACCTTCTAGGAGGTTCCTTAACCGTTTTTCTTATTTTATTTTATTCCTTTTCCTATTTTTCTTGTCTCTCCATTATCTTTTTTATGTTTCTTTTTCTTTCCACCTTATTTATTTTTCCTTTTTTTTCAAGTTTCTTTTTTATTTAAAAATGTTCGTGTTTTTTCAAAATGTTAATAAATTTCAAAAAATGCTGGTGTTTCTCATAAATTTTTCATACTTTACACAAATGTTCTTGTTTTAAGATTTTGTTCCCGAATTTAAATAATGTTCCTGAATTACAAAAAATTTTCAAAATATCTTCCTATTTCATTTTTGTCACAAATTAAAAAATGTTCGTGATTTTCCAAAAACAATGTGCAAATTTGAAAAAATGTTCGCTTTTTGAAAAACAAATTTCTGGTTTCAAAAAATGTTGAGAAGGTTAAATTTCCCCCTTTTTTCAAATTTTGTTCACTAATTCAAAACTGTTCGTGCTTTTCCAAAAAACGATGTGCAACCTTGAAAAAAATATTCAGGGTTTCGAAAATTGTTCAACCATTCAAAAAATGTTCCCACTTTTCAATTTTTGTGCACAAATTCAAAAAATGTCCGTGATTTTATAAAATGTTTGAAAATTTGAAAAAAATTCTCCTTTTCGAAATTTTGGTCTGAGATTCAGAAATTTGTTTACATATGCCGAAATGTTCACTTTTTAATTTTTATTCAGAGTTTCAAAAATGTTCATGTTTTCAAAAAACTACCAAGTGTTCAAATTTGTTCAGAAACTCCCCGTTTTGCTAAAAAAATAAGATTAAAAATGTTTGATTTTCCATAGAATGTTCGCTTTTCAAATAAATTTCAAATTTTGAAATGTTTTTTATTGAATAAATATTCGCTTTCCTGAAAAAATTGCGTTTGAAATTCCCAAAATATTTAGATATGTCGTCTATTTTGTAGTTCTTTTAAACCACTTTTCATTTTCAAACAACAATTATCTTGTATTCCACTGGTGCAGAGTTCGATTCCTGTCGCGCCCAATTTTTTTAGGAATTTTATGCCACTAAAGGTTCTTAATAGCTTGCGCTGCATATTAATCAAGAAACGTCGTCAGCTGAAGCTGCTTGGGACACAAAGTTTGGAGTCACGTGCCGCGAGTTCGAGTCCTCCATCTATCGCGCGATATTTTTCCTTATTTGTTTTGCGCGTCGCGGTGTTCGCTACCTTGGCCGGCCTGCTAGTTTGGCGCTCTGCGCGAAACTCCGACATTCTGCCGCAAAACGCGACAGATAGGAGGTCCCGTGGAAAAAGGAGCTCTCTAGGAGGAGGTGCAGAGAGCAGATGCTTATTTCGGCCCAATCATTCAAAGCACCGTGTTAAAGACTTGACCATTTATTTATTTACTTTTTGCGAGAAAGCTACCGATCTATCCATAATATCATCATGTATTTAACATGCGACTATTCTAAAATAACCACTTGCCTCTTAGCACACAAAGTACTTCATGGACTTCTACTGCATTGTCTCCTAGCGCGTTCATAAACTTCATGAACACAAAGTATTAACCTTCATGAACTTCTATTGCACTGTCTCTTAGCGCGTTCTCTTCACGCACGGTATATTTTTAAAGGTAGTTGATTCATTGTATTTATCTCTTAGGTGTTGTATCTAAGGCGCTTCATGTGATGGGTTTGGAGCTCATAATTGCATTTCTACGGTGTGGTCTTGTTGTACCATGAAGTAACATAATTAACCGTTTACACACACAATTAATTGTGTTGTCTAAGGTGTTTTATGGTGATTGGTTTGGAGATCATAATTGCATTTCTACATTCTGGTCTCATTGCACCCATTGCATTTTTTAAGGCAGTTGACCCATTGTATTTATCTCTTCGGTGGTGTATCTAAGGGGCTTTATGTGTTTGGTTTGGAGATCATAATTGCATTTCTACACTATGGTCTCATTGTACCATGAAGAAACACAATTCACAGTTTACACACACACACACACAAGGATAAATATATGAACGTAGATTAAATGGTGTTCATACCAAAACTACTAATTAATATATTGTTGTAATAATATGAAATGTATTTTTTGTCTATATGAATCAAATAGTGTGTTGTGTGGATAAAAATTATTTTCCCAGCCCAGGCTAAGATCCTAAAATTTGACGCAAGAATTTTTTTCTTTTACCAAACAAAGCAGGTTGAATAGGGTACAGTTGGTTTCCAAAAATATATGTTTTAGATAAAAACAAATAAATGTTATTTTGAAGCCTGAATACCGAGATTTTGTCCTTGTGCTTGATAATGGTTAAGAATTATTCTTTTCTGCCGCAAAAGACCTGTTTTGTAGGGGCATTCAATCCCATGATCTCATTACTCTCACTCGAAAGACCTACCACAACGACATCGTGACATTTTTGTAGATCCTAAAGTCTATGGTCTTTGTATTTAGTTCAATGTTTAAAATTAAATTTATATGATTGCTTTAACAATTCGATGTTTCTGCGGTGACAATGGAATTTCTAGTACTGAGCAAAACAGTCATCTTGTAAAACAACGTTTTGGCAACTGGATTTGGACGAAACCCTAAAATCCCTTAAAGTTGGTCACAACTTTCTGCCAGATGTTGATGCCCCCCCCCCCAAATGATAAAGCTTAACACTCCGGTCTCCCATGCTGACATCGACTCGAACCAACCAAGCATGATCCTGGCCACTCCTTCTTTCTACCCAAATGGCACCTCAACTCCTAACGGCAAGGATGATTCACGCTTAGCTTACCTTAATTAATTCTTAGTAGTTGCGGATGCTTGCTAGGATTCCAATCATATGTACACGTTGACAATGAAACTGGCTTTTGATGCATGTTAGCATAGGCCTCCCCCACATATAAAACTGCAATGCATGGTTATCGATCTAGTATCATAGCCAAAATTTCCTAGGTTCAATTTCGCAACACCTACCACCGCTGCTCCACACCCGCTATCTTTTATTTTATCTTGAGTTTACATTACAACAACTAACTTTTATTTTGTAATACTATATTATCTTACAAACTATCCCTTTGATACCCACAAAGTACTTTTAGTTTTGTAGTCTAGGTAAAGTAAATGTTCGGTGTACACAGGGTTGTGTCATTGGCAGATAGAATGAGAATATGAATCCTACCTTTAGGTCCTTTTTGGTTTGACACTCCATACTTATCATCTCCAGTTTGGAAAGTAAGACAATACGCAATGCATTTGGGGATTATCAGGTCTTGCGGAATCAATGCTCCCCAATGAGAAACAAAGAGATTTGATGGACATGTTTACTTCAAATAAAGAACAAAACCAATAAAAAATGCACAACATAGACTCAATCAAATATCAAATCATCCTACCTCGAACCTCGTGAACTACTCTAAAGAGGAAATAGTGAGAGAAATGTGTGAGGGGTGAAGAAAGGAGCACAAAAGAGAGGAGAGGGGAGGGAAATGAAGAGTCGGTTATGGGAGGAGTGGGGGAAGTGGGGTGGGTGTGGGAAACTAAAGCACTGGTTGCACAGACTCCTTCGCTTCCCAATGTGATTGGTTTCTCCCCGTACCCGTTGCCTACCATGGACCACTCCACTTACCAATTCCCTTCCCCCAAATCGGACCCCTCTGCTTCCCACCATTGTCCCTCATCGTCGAAAATGGGGGGGGGGGGGGGGGGGATGCGTTTGAGATGCCTAACCTCAGTCCTTCTGTGTGAGGTGGAGACACGAGACACATCGACACACCATGACGATGCTGCACAAAGAGGCCCGGCGATGCACCATGGCGACGGCACGAGATCGCAAGCTAGATCATGACTACATGCCTGTTACGGAGAGGCTTCGCGGCGCCAGATCTGACATCCCGTGGTGTGATCTTATGGGTTGAGGAAAGGGGCAGAGCTGAATACATTGGTGCTGGAAGCCTGTGGGCGGTTCTAAGTATGAAACCTCATCGAATACTTCCCAACTATAGGTGGCTTCAAACCTTCAACTGCCTCCAAGAATTACTGCATGCAGTTCCAAATTTCCAACCGAGTCGACACCAAAATAACCGCCGCCACTGGATTATTATATACGGCTTTGTAACGTAGGAACATAACCTCTTTCGGGGCCGCTTCTAATGCTTCTTTTTCTACTAGTGTGGGGAGGCGTGGTCCGACTGATAGTGAGCCCGACAGACTGTCCCTAATCCCCTTTCCCTCCCCTTGATTTGGGGACTGGGTCGGTAATTTTAGACGTTCAGTCCTGTCCATGGACAAAAGAGGAATAATGTTGGAGGCTAAAAGCGTCTAGACCTGACATGTACTCCCTAACATGCCCTGACGCCAGATCTTGGCCTTGTTTTGTATGTGTTGTGCTAATCATTGTATAATATTTTGTGTAAGGATAACCAAACAAACAAAATGTTTGTTAAAAATAAGAGTTAGACTGAATGATGTTAAAAAGACAAGATTTGTAATCTACTGTGATGCCTAATTTATTTACCTTTTTTGAGCGAAAGAGGGACCTGCCCCTCTGATTTGATATAAAGAAATCATATGCCTAATCGAGTTACTGACTGGGACTTAATGTCTTGTGCGTTGTAACTTGTATACTTATTCTCGTTTCATTTCTGGTTTTGTTCTTTTCCCTCATAATGACTCGTCTATTCCATCCTTAATGAAACCAAGAAAAATTCCTTTTGTAAAGAGCAACCACACTATCTTAATAAAACAAATGACCAAGATTTTGAATTTTTGCACCAAATGAGGTTATTCATCATGGTATGGTTACCATGATACTCCCTCCGTCCGCGAATAAGTGTACATTTAGGTTTTGTCCTAAGTCAAAGTTTTAAAATCTTGACCAACTCTATAGAGAAAAGTAGCAGCATTTATGGCACTAAATTAGTATCACTAGATTCGTTTTGAAATGTAGTTTCATAGTGTACCGATTTGATGTCATATATGCTACTACTCTTTTCTATAAAGTTGGTCAAAATTTTAAAACTTTGACTTAGGAAAAAACCTAGATGTACACTTATTCACGGACGGAGCGAGTACACATAAGGGGGGCTTTTTGAAAAGGAGGCGGGCCTTTGATTCAAGGAATTTGATTAGATTTGTACACGAGATGTATTTCAACGTTTTTTCTATATAGGTAGTCTGATTTGTCGGACTTCGATACTTTTTTTTTCCTCAAACTCTTTTAAACTATATTTTCAGGAAATTTTCATGAATTCAAATATCATGTTACAATTTATTTGTGTTTTTTGATGATATCAAACACCCAGTGATATAAAAAAGTGTAGTTTTAAATCTTGAAGAATTGAAAATAACATGTCACTCTGATCATGTAGCTATTTTGCTCATGTATTTCTACTCCGGCTCATTTGAAGTGAGTGCTCCTAAATCTGAAGACCCGCGCGCCCATAGTATAGAGAGAGGGAGTAGAATCTCGCGAATAAAAGAACCCCTAAATCCAAAGACCGGCCCATAGTATACGGAGAGGGAGTAGAATCTTGCGAATAAAAGAACCCCTAAATCCAAAGACCGGCCCATAGTATATGGAGAGGGAGTAGAATCTTGCGAATAAAAGAACCCCTAAATCCGAAGGGGGTATGTTTGGATTGTATATGAAGTGTACCCTGCAATTTTTTTGGTTCTGACCCAAAAATTAGTCTTTGTTGGAATGGTTACTAACTTTTTAATATGTCAAAGTACTTAAGCCAACTCTATATTTTTTTTTTTGGAAAAGGAGGCTTGCCCCCGGCCTCTGCATCTGAACTCTAGTTTATTTTTCTTAGCAATGTTAACCAACTCATGGGCAACCAAAGCTTTACCAAAATTTAGACTAGCCAAACCAAGCAAGTTTGACCATAAACCAAACGCACTCATAGTACTCCCTTCGTTTTTATTTACTCTACATATTAGATTTGACTGAAGTTAAACTTCGTAAATTTTGATCAAGTTTATAGAAAACAATATAAAAATTTAGCATAACAAATATATATGATGTAAAAGTACATTCAACAATGAACCTAATGAAATTGATTTGTTATTGTACATGTTAATAATTTTGTTTATAAACTTTGTCAAAGTTTACAAAGCTCGATCTGGACGTGGACTAAATAAAAACCGAGGAAGTAGTAGTACACACGGAAAAGAAGTAGGCCGAGGATATCACTGTGGTCCGGTGGCCGGCCTCCACGAGCTGGAGTAGCAGTAGTACCTGCTGCAGTGGCCTCTGCAGAACCGGAGCACGCGAGAGGGATCGCCTGGAAATGGAGCAAACTAGCTCGAGCCACGAGGAAGGAAGACTGCCGCATGCATCAGCTGCCTTTCCTGGTCTGCACACTCTTCCCCAAGTGCCTTTTGACCCTGGAGTTGGCAACGCAACGGGCGGGGATGACTGCTGGGTGGGAAGTGGACTGCGGCACGGCAGGCAGGGAACAGGAGGCGGGGCGGCCCCCATGGCCGCGCGTGGAAGCTGCCTGGCCTCGCCGCCTGCATGGTTCCCGAGAAATCGCCAGTCTGCTCCATTCACCAGGCCATGAGATTCGCTAGTACGATTTTCATGGGACGCCGGGTTCACGTAATTGCGTGTTTGCAGCCGTTAGCTACAGCCGGATACACCGAATTCGGCCCCTCAAATTTCTTTGGCATACTATACATATTTATATCTATATCTATATCTATACCTAATATAAAAAGAAGGAGCCTTTCATAGTTCTTCATAGGTCATCTCTTTATATGCGTTAATTATAAAGATTGACGGCTCAGATTTAATAGATCTGCATAACGGTGGTCATGATGGACTCAAATCTACAGGGCGCACGATTAAACTCACAATTGAAATCCGCACACACGTTCTCCTTGAGCGGCTCCCACCCCACGTCTCCTAAGTTACGACATGCCAGCCGCTGGCCCTGCCGTCGCCGTCCAGCCGGCCGTGGCCTCGCCCATGTTCGATCCCATGTAATAGGCCTCGGCCATAGTCACCGCTATATCCCACGTCTTCCATAAACTGATTTTTCTCTTCAAAGATGGCCGAGCCGAGCGAGAGGCCTTCGACGACAAGTGGCGAGACTGCAGTTTGTTATAAGGCAGAAGACAAGCGCGAGCCTGCGCGTCGCTGCTGGTTACCCATCGAATCTTCGGATGGAAGCAGCGGCGGCACGATACCCCATGACCTCGCGCGACACCGCCCAAATCCCAGAACATGTCGACGGATATAGGGCTGGTTTACAGTTACGAATCCACAAAGAATTTCGGGCTCCCGGCTGGCGCATCCCCGATCATTCTCTGCCGCCGCGTAGTCCCCATGACATATTCAGACCGGTGTGGCCTGGATCTCGGCCGTTGATTTCTCCTGGATACCAAGTTGCATCTCCCAGCATCGATGTTCGATGGCGTATGACTCAATAGTGGCATGGCTGCTGAGCAAGTCGACGGGGTCGGCGTCGCCGGAGCTTAGAGCGGCGAGCTCTAAAGTGGAGGCGTACCCCGGCGAGTGGCCAGGCGGAAGGACACGGTGGTGTATGTCGGCAATTTCAACCCCAGCGTGGTGCGCCGTCTCTTGCAACAGGTTCCCGTTCTGCAGAACGTGGCTCGTTTCCTCATTCTTGCCCCTCCTTTGCTTCTGCACATCACTGGAGCGGCTTAACTTAGCATCAATCCCATCTCAAGTCCAACCTCCATGTTACAGGATATAATAGCGCTGAATTAGTCTGCATGTCTGGGGTCGGATTAGTTCACAAGCTTTCCCATAAAAAGATTTAGTCCACAAGGACGTGCTTTCCTGTACACCTTACTGAACTGAATCTGATAATAAACCCAGGGAAGCAACATCCATTTTTATCGTGCCGTCAGTGCACTTTCAGCGTTCTTTTCTTCCTCGCTTTCCCTATGGATTTGTGTGTTCCAGTGCTCACATTTCTACAAATATGATGCAAAGAAATACCTGAAGATAGAGGTTACCACGTAGGTATTTATAACTATTTTATTCTACTTGGATTTGATTAGATGCTTTTAGGCCATAGTGCAGTTTAACCGTACGTGCTCCTGCTTACTATTTCTAAACAGTATATTTCCCAGGTAGATTATATGATGAAAATTTGTTTCTTTTACCCAGTTTGGTGCTGCTTGAGTGTATGCATACTAAATCGGAAAAGAAGATGCATGTATCTCTTTTGCTTTATAGAACATATGTTCAAAAGAATGATGCTTTTTCGTGCTAAATGTCATTCTGTTTTGACTTTATAATGCCAGGTAACATGATAGAATATTATTGTTGTATCATAACAATGGTAGTCCAATTGTAACAATACAGGTATAGCGTCGACCAATTCAGCTTAACTATAAGAAAGTGTAAGGACAAAGCAGCATTAGATATTCAAGCACAAATCAGTGTGTCCTAATTGGTAACAACTCAATCGACAATCTTTCTTTCTTCTATCTTCGAGCTTCAAGATGAATTAATACGTCAGCCGACTTATGTTGTTTTATTAAGTACAACCATTCTATTTTAAAAATTACAAAATGAATTGATCTAAAATCTGTAGTGCCTCTTTTTGGCTCTATAATTCTAGATGCTTGGTGGAAGTAGTGCCATGTTTGTTTGTTAGGTTCACTAAAGAACATTCAAGAAGGGATGGTGCAATCTTTTACTTAATTCAGAAGCTCCTCCTTTCAATTGTTAAAATTGCCATCATTGCAAAATGTGTGTGATAATGTTGTTTAACATTGGGTGTTGACGTTCTTTCCATGTGAGAACTCAAGAAAAAAGAATTGTAGTTTTACAACTAAGTTGGGTTTAGAAACCCAGAATCCAGAATTCGCATCATTTGAACCACGGTGAGACCTAGGTGTACATATATTTTTTAGACCTAAGCAGTACATAGGGGGCATGAGACACCTGGTTCGGACCGACTTCAAGGTATAGCTAGTAATATGACATTCCTTCTTGAATTAGTTGTTTCATGCCATTTTGGAATTTTATATGTTTCATGCAAACATTGGAATGTTTAGGGAACACATTATGATAGTTGGTATTTTTGGCCCTGTCACTTTAGCCCTTAATATGTTTCATGCATCGCATAGACAGAGGATAAGGTGCGACATGGATTGGGTGTGATGTTTCCTCCCATTGCAACGCACGGGCATATGTGCTAGTAGTCTTTAATGTTAATTTTTCAATTAACATCAACATGTTATTTGAGATGTGATTAAATGGGGTGTAATCAAATATTGCAGGACATATTTTGATAGTGATATGCGCACTATTTTGAGGTATATGAAACTGCAGAAATGAAATGATCTTTAACGAGAAATTTTTTATCAACTTTTTACACGTTATCAACATAGCCACTGCTTGGTCCGTACGTGGTCGTTACTCACTCATGAGGACTCTAGGAAGCTTTTGGTTACTAGGTACAACCGATAAAAGACGATAGCACAAGTTATCTCCAACCGATTTGGATGACGAGCTAACAATAGGCTAGATGTTTAGTCATCGTAGCATGTTTCTTCGCCGGTTATGCCATCTTTTATTACATTTTCTTCTTGTTGGGCTTCGTTTGTGAGCTAGTACTGGACTTTAGACTCTGTTTCCGTACTTTTATTTAATAAATTGGCTACATGCATCACTCTGCATCCGGGGCATTCCTCCTTTCCAACAAAAAAACGACAACGAACCTGTGGGCCCGTCCGTGGATCGTGACAATTAGTTGCATCCGCAGCTGCGTATCTCGTATCTGAATCCTCGTATCCATGCAACTCATGCAACATAAATATTAATAGATCAACAAACTACAAACAAACGGATTTAATCGGGTATAATTAGCGGTCGTCGCCTCGTCGGACAATCAAAGAGGAAGTTCTCACTGCCGAATTAAGAACCACTAAATTAATCGAAGAGACGGAGAAGGGTGGGAGTAAATCACCATTTCGGCACCGACCCTTCTCCTTTCGATTGCCATTAGGACTGTACCCCTCCATGTAGGTGCCGGCAGCCGGAGGTGCATCATCGTCAAAGCTAGAGTCGTCGGTGCCATTCGCGTCATTGTCAGATGAGATTTGACCGGTGGTCAGCCTCCGGAGCAGGGGCTCCTGCTCGATGGCATGTCGGTCGAGCCGGAGCGCTTCTGCATTTTTGCGTGCTTGTCCAGTGCATGGCCAGCACCTCCCCCCGCCATCGCCCTATCCCTCTTCCTCGCCCTCTGCCGATTGCGGCGGGCTGTCCGTGCCTCGGATTCGGGCGTCCTCATCCGCGCCAGCACTGGTGCGGGCATGAGAACCCAGCGGTGCTTGGGTACGTCGTCTAGAATAGATCCAGTTACCGGATGAGCGGATTGCTCTTGCGCCGGTGTTGGGCGGTATACCTGGACGGGCGCGAGGGTCCGGTGATGTCTCCGACACTTCATCGCGGGGCGGAGGGGGAGGACACGGAACCGGAGCTTCCGCTACCGCCGCGGTCCAAGACAGACCGACACAGCGCGATGGGGAGGGCAAGCTCGTCTACGTCGTCGTTGGCGCCGGATCTGCCGCCGCCGGAGGCCGCGCTGCTACTGTCGCTCGCCGTGGACTGGACTGGAAGAGGAGGAGATGGAGAGAGAGAGAGAGAGGGGAGCGGACTGGAGTGGACTGCGGTCTAGGGTTCATCCAGATTGGGAATATATGTGGGGTCCATGCGGGCTAGTGTGGGCCGGGTTGACATGGCGTACGGGTCTGGACGCGCTCCGGCCTCCCCATATATCCGCCCCAGATTTGGGCTGGATATAACGGGTGCCGAACAGCCTGGACGTTTAGGGCCGGTTTGAGAAAATCGGCTGGGTCGGCTTTCTTTTAACCAGCCCATTATTGGGCCATCTACCCGGGCATATAGGGGCGGTTTGTGGCGCCCGACTATAGATGCTCTTGTCGGGCACGTTCGCAGATAGCACCTAATCATCCTACATATCTTAATAATTTCAACTATGGTTCTCCAAATCCCCATGTTTGTACTATTATATGCAACGTACCATTTTATCTGCGTACACAAATAAAAACCAGTAATGTAAGTACTCATCATCGGATATGTCAATGACCTTCTTGTTGGTGCTGACCTCATGGTCAGGCGAAACATTGACTCGTACTCGTCCGTAAAGACTTATTCACGCTTCAAGTCCTCCTCGTGGATGAAGCGAGGGTTCGTCACCACCTCTGCCTTGGACTAGATGGACTCAAGGATGGCCTGCTGCTCCGCCGCCCCCTTCACTTGAGAAAGCTCGAACTCCGCCAGTGCGTCCTCCATGTCGATCCGGCCTGCTTCGGTGTCTGTGCCTCCTCCTCCTCCTCACCCGATGCCGAATCCTCCTCCTCCCATGCCTCCACCTCTTCATCTCCTCATCCAGCACCTTCTTATCCTCCCCATCCTCATCCTTCGGAGGTTCCTGCTCATCCAGGGAGTTCTGAGGTAGGCCGGCCACAAGGCGCACGACGCACACCTAGATCTCTACCCGGCGCTCCGGGGCCAACAACTCGTAGTATGTCACACATGCTTAGGGATGGATAATGAAACATTGCATAGATAATATCTAAACATATTAAACAGTTCAAGGGATTCACAACCTAGCTCGTGTTCTAAAATTATTGTAGGCATGTATTTCATATCTTGAGATACATGTTTAGAAAGAACTTACCTCTCATCTACAGCCCAACCCCCTTGCATCAGAGTCCAATAGAAACTAAGAGTAATTAAGGTGACCTTTCGGGTTGACCCGAACAATGCCTTATCACTCTATAAATACACGTTATCCTCAAATTACACTCATTCCATTTGATAGCCTGGTTTGTCACCCTCTAGGTCTCCGGATCAAAACTATAACAGGTGTATATCACTTGTAGGTACAATCATGTACAAATAGATATAAAAGACACAATGGTTAAGATTTGATAACATATTATTAAGACTCTAGTAATAAGCATTGGACATAGCATAGTCATAACAACATCAATTCTCAAATAATCATTACACTAGAGGCCCCCTCCATCAATCGGAAGTCTAATATATGATAAATCTCATCCAATTCCCATTTGCCTACAGCGGATTACTCACCACATGGTTGGGGAGAGTATGATGATGGTGATGGAGAAGGGGTTGACAATAATGTTGGCGAAGAACCCTGCCCCCTCTAAAAGCAAACCCTAGCCTCCAGCAGCCCTCTGGGAGAAAGAACGATGGTTGCGGTGTCTTCGTGACGCATAATAATCATTGATAAACTGAGTAAGGGTCGCAAAGCAATATAAATCTAGAAGGCACCGTGAGCCAGCAAGTGGGGCCACCAATGCTGCAGGAGCCTAGTGTAGGCGTCCTGGGCCTCTCTGCGCCTAGGCACCGTGGGCCACCCCTGCCCCATGTCCAGGCCCAGGGCTCCCTCCTAATGTGAAACTTCAGGAACTATTTTTGTTTTATTTTTCTTGGACACTTCCTACAATAAATATAACATCATAGAAACTTTGCTAAAAAACGTCAATCTGGGTTACTTCATTCATTAGAGCAAATTTGAGTCCAAAGTTAAGCAAAAAAGTTCGTAAAAATAGATACGTTTGAAATGTATCAAAACATGTCACAACATAACATGCAACATTAGGTACACAATTAACACAACACATTAACATCTAATAGTACTAACATTAGCACGGGGGAGGGCATCCCTTGCAAGTGCACAACATCATCAGAGTGATGTTCCCTGGTCAAAATATGTAAAGTTTGCAGCAAAAGACGGTACTAATACAACTATTGAGGCCCCGAATGCACTTCACAAATACCGCCAAGTCACACTTAGTGTAGCGGTAGCGGCAGATGGTGGAGGGTGCTTGAGGGAGTCCTGGATTAAAGTGTCCTCGGGTGTCCGGGCTATGTGACATGGGCCGGACTAATGGGCCGTGAAGATACAAGGCAGAAGACCTTTCCCCGTGTCCGGATGGGACTCTCCTTTGCGTGGATGGCAAGATTAGCGTTCGGATGTGTAGTTTACTTCCTCTGTACAACCCTAGGCCCCTCCGGTGTCTATATAAACCAGAGGGTTTAGTCTGTAGAGGCTATCAGAATTTACGTAGGCTAGACAGCTAGGATTTAGCCATTACGATCTCGAGGTAGATCGACTCTTGTAACCTCTATACTCATCAAAGTCAATCAAGCAGGAAGTAGGGTATTACCTCCATTAAGAGGGCCCGAACCTGGGTAAACATCGTGTCCCCTTTGTCTTCTATTACCTTCGATCCTCAGACGCACAGTTCGGGACCCTCTACCCGAGATCAGCCGGTTTTGACACCGGCATTGGTGCTTTCATTGAGAGTTCCACTGTGTCGTCGACAGAAGGTTCGACGGCTCGTTCGATTATCAACAACGATGTTGTTTCTGGGGAAACTTTCCCGGTCAAATTTTTGTGTTCGGTCGCTCTGCGTGCCAATTCAATTGGCAACCTTGAACAGATCGACAGCTACGCCTCTGGTCATCAGATCAGTTTTGGGAACTTGAATCATGTCGCTGATATCCGAGGAGACTTGATCTTCGAAGGGTTCGCGGCCTTGACCACCGCTCTGGCCTTAGATCCGGAGCAAACTGCCGGGTTCGAAGATGGGAGTTTGGAGCCCACCGGACTCTCTGCTATTATGAAGCTCACTACCGGAGACCCGGAGGCAACTGTGTCATCGGCAAGCCCGGAGTCAAACTGGGTCCCCCCTATCATTGGAAAGCCGGACTCACCCCCGAACGCTAGCTCCGAACTCTTGAGGTCCACGTCAAGTGAGCATGGCCAGGATGCTTTTGCCCTGCCTAGCTCCACGGACTCTCGTTTCCCCGTCCAGTCCTCGCTCTTAAACGAGGCTCTGGACTTAATGCAATCCCTCGCCATTACAGAGGAATCACCTCCGAACTACGCCCAACCCTGATTAGGGGCTGAGAGCGGGGAAATTTTACGTCCCACCCACCACCCACTTCATAGCCACTGTCGAAGACTTAACCGACATGCTGGATTACGCCTCCGAAGACATCGACGACATGGACGACAATGCCGGAGACAAACAAAGGCAAGACCCGCCATTCACCGGGCGCTGGACGGCTACCTCCACATATGATGTGTATATGGTGGATAAACCCAAAGAGGACGACGACGAAGGCAGGAACGATTCGATCGGGGATAAATCCGCGGATGCACCACCGAAACGTCGACGTCAGCGACGCCGCTCAAAATCATGTCGCGGAAAGGAAAGTAATACCGACACGATAGACGATAACACTCCGAACAATGCCGAAGACCCCGTTGAGTCATCCAAACAGGACGAACGGGAGGAGGGGCAAGTTAACTCCGACGAGCAGGTCGGGAATGAGCATTCGAAAGATAGCAACTATCTACCGATATCCAAGGATGATGTCAGCCTCGACAACGAAGATTTCATCGTGTCAGAGGAACCCCTTGAGCAGGAGCGCTTTAAGCGCCAGCTAATCGCCACCGCGAGAAGCCTAAAAAATAAGCATCAACAGCTCCAAGCCGAACAGGATACACTCAACAACAGGTGGACCCAGGTCCTAGCTGCCGAGGAATACGGCCTCGAGCGCGCAACAAAGAGTTATCCGAAGTGTCCGCTACTACCACAATTCGACGACGAGGCCCTTGAGCCAATACCGTCAAGACATGACCGCGTTGATGAACTAGACCGGCCACCACGTGGGCAAGATAAAGCGGCTACCTATGCCGAACACAAACCCGCACCACCTCGCCGTAGAGGCAAAGAGGCAGCGGCTCCAGTATACACCTACGACCTACGACAGGACCTGGACAATAGAGCAGGCCAAGCCAGATCAATCTATGGATCAAGGGGGCGTGCCCCAATGCGAGAAGACGGCCATCAAGCCTGGCGCGATAGGCACTACCTCACCCGGGTTGAAAACCGAACACGGATGTCATCCGAACTCTGTCGTGACGTTGCCCGATACAGAGGCGCCGCACACCCCTTATGCTTTACCGATGAGGTAATGCAGCACCAGTTTGCAGAAGGGTTTAAACCCGTAAACATTGAATCATACGATGGCACGACAGATCCCGTGGTATGGATTGAGGATTTCCTTCTCCATATTCATATGGCTCATGGTGACGATCTCCACGCCATCAAATACCTCCCCTTAAAGCTGAAAGGACCAGCACGACACTGGTTAAACAGCCTCCTAGAGAACTCCATTGGTAGCTGGGAAGATTTGGAGGACGCCTTTCGAGACAACTTCCAAGGCACCTACGTCCGGCCTCCGGATGCCGATGACCTCAGTCATATAGTCCAGCAACCCGGAGAGTCAGCCAGCAAACTCTGGACTAGGTTCTTAATTAAAAAGAACCAAATTGTCGACTGTCCGGATGCCGAAGCCCTCGCAGCCTTTAAACATAGCGTCCGTGACGAATGGCTTGCCCGACACCTCAGCCAGGAAAAAGTGAAGTCCATGGCAGCTCTTACCGCACTCATGACCCACTTTTGCGCGGGAGAAGACAGCTGGTTAGCTCGTAGAAGCAACAGTACTAGCGACCCCGGCACCTCCGAAGCCAGAGACGGCAACGGTCGGCCACGACGCAACAAGCACAAGCGTCGAAACAACAATGAAGACACCGAAGACACGACAGTCAACGCCGGATTCGGTGGCTCTAAAGCCGGTCAGCGGAAGAAGCCATTCAAAGGAAACAAAGATGGTCCATCCAGTTTGGACAAAATACTCGATCGGCCTTGCTAGATTCATGGCACCCCTGACAAACCTGCCAATCATTCCAACAAAAATCTTGGGTCTTTAAACAGGCCGGTAAGTTAAACACCAAACATAAGGGGAAAGGGCCGCCAAGCGAGGACGATGAAGAGCCTCGCCCACCGAACACAGGGGTGCAGAAGAAATTCCCCCCTGAGATAAAAATAGTGAATATGATATATATCACTCATATCCCCAAGAGGGAGCGCAAGCGCGCACTAAGGGACGTCTACGCCGTAGAGCCTGTCGCCCCTAAATTCAACCCATGGTCGGCTTGCCCGATCACCTTCAATCGTAGGGACCACCCGACCAATATCTGTCATGGAGGTTTGGCAGCCCTGGTCCTTGATCCAATCATCGCCGGATTCCATCTCACCCGAGTCCTCATGGACGGCGACAACAGTCTTAACTTGATTTATCAAGACACGGTCCGCAAAATGGGTATTGACCCAGCAAGAATCAAGCCTACTAACACCACCTTTAAAGGAGTAATACCTGGTGTAGAAGCCCGCTTCACGGGCTCAATAACACTGGAAGTAGTCTTTGGTTCGCCGGATAACTTCTGAAGCGAAGACTTGATCTTCGACATTGTCCCCTTCCGCAGTGGTTATCACGCACTGCTCGGACGAACCGCCTTCGCTCGCTTCAATGCGGTCTCGCATTATGCTTACTTAAAGCTCAAAATGCATGGACCCCATGGCTTTATCACATTTAATGGAAACATGGAGCGCTCCCTCCGTACCGAGGAGCACACCGCGGCCCTCGCAGCCGAGGTACAGAGCGGCCCTATCAAGCCGAACACTTCATCGGCCATCAAGCCCCCGGACATTGTCAAACGAGTCCGGCCTACCTTGCAGAACATCAGGTTGGTCCATCCAGAGCTGGACTAGCAACTCCGCCTCCGTCAATCCCCCCATCTAATCGCGGCATACGTACCGCGCGTGCATAACTATGCACTAAAAATACCTTGGGCAAGGACAAAGGCACACTAAGGACAAGGTCCATAATGCGGCTCGGCCCTATTCAGACCTTAACCTTCTTCTTGTTCTTCTCCCTTTTTCTCTTTTCCCTCATATTTCAGGCTCTTTAAAACCTAAATCACTTTTTGGTGGTACAAGGGCCCTTTCCCAGCCCCCTTCTATATACACGATCGTCGATCCTCTCAAAGGATCCTACACCAAGGCGAAAAGCGGCGCAGACGTGCGGCAGGGTGTCCAAAGGATCTTCAAGCCCACCTTTTCTCTTTTTTAGGACCTGTATACAGCTTTCCCTTGTTTACAAAGTCACTGCATGTAAAATAGCCTTGATGCTTATGGCATTCTGTGTAAGAGCACATTTTGACGTATCAATCAGACTATGATGGAAACAGTTTCTGTCCAACCCTATTCGGTATTGGTTTATTTCCTAATATGTATTCCCTCTTCACGTCAAATTGGCATATACACCTCGGCATGATTTAAAGTGCCAGGGGCTCTATTCGGCCACACATATATTTTCAAAAAAAAATCCGAACACCTGTATAGTATACTTCGGCGTCCCAAATACTTCATTATATGCATGGGCTCCGAATCATGTCTTTGGTCAATAGTTGGGTTGCCCGGCTCCTGTGGTTACTACCTTACGTTCCGCTTGTTCGGCTAAGGTAGTAAAGGGAGGACTACTGCGATTATGTTTCTGGTTCGTCCGGTCGAACACCTCAGTAGGGAAAGCCGAAAACTGACTGTCATGATGCAGCGCGAGCTGGTCAGCAGTTCGGCGACTTGATATAAATCTCTTGCGATTTTTTCCGTTCTATACGAAGGACTGTCCTCCATACAGTCACGCGTCTAAGGCCTCCTAGTTGGGATAGCCGCATACGCACCAGGGGCTAATCTCTAGCCCCACCGTCAAACTCCTACGGCTAAGTGAAAGTACTAAAGCCGCATAGTTTGAGTGCCTGGTTCGCTACGCAGACACCTCCTTCATAGACCAAGACGTTGGGTTAAGAGTGATCATGCGTTATTCCGAACACCTCCGTAGTATCTACGTGATTGCTGAAGCCGACGACTGGCAAACTCTCAATATTAATAAACGGCCGCACAGGAGGAAAGTAATTTCAGATAACAGGCATAAATATATTACAAAGCCTTGGTTCATAAAACAAAGTCTGGGCAGCCCGGATACATTCATTCAAACATGATATCCTTCGAGCATTGACCCTCTATTAAACGGGCACCCTCTAGGACGTCTTCGAAATATCGCTCCGGCTTGCGGTGGTCCTTGCCTTCGGGTGGGCCCTCGACTGCCACGACGGCGGCCTTCATCTTCGCCCAGTGCATCTTGACACGGGCAAAGGCCATCCGTGCACCCTCTATGCACGCCGAGAGCTTCACAGCTTCAATTCGGGGCAGGGCGTCACCGAGCCGCTTAACCAGACAGAAGTAGCTGCTAGGAATGGGTCCGGCTGGCCACAGCCGGACTATGATGTCCTTCATGGCCAACCGGACATCCTATGTAGCTCCGCCAGCTGCATCATCTGGTTGTTCAGCAGCGCTGGCCGCTCCGGCGCCAGGTACTGCGACCAGAAGAGCTTCTCCGTCGTGTTCCCCTCTTGGGCCCGGAAATACTGTGCGGCGTTGGCAGCACTCTAGGAAGATCTGCAAAGGCGCCTAGAGAACTCCATAGTCGAGCGAGCAAGGCATATTTCTGACTGCCGAATTTACTCTGCAAAAGAAAGGGCTTACCAGCCGCTATCCGTTCGGCCTGCTTGATCTCCTCGCGAGCCGCCCGGGACTCGGTCCGCGCTTCCTTGGCCTCTTGGAGAGCCTTGGCGAGATCGACCGCTTGGGCCTTATTATTCTCCTCCAAGGCCTCACACTTGCCGGCGGCGTCCTTGAGCTCTTGCTCCACCTCGGTCACCCGCTCCTCATATTGGCGGCGGGCGGCCTGCCCGGCCTTCAAATCCGCAGCCGCTTTGCTTACCCGTGCCTGCTCCTTGGCTTGGGCGAGGGCGCTCTTTGCTACCTCTTGAGCACTGCGTTGGTTTTCCCTTGAAGAGGAAAGGGTGATGCAGCAAAGTAGCGTAAGTATTTCCCTCAGTTTTTGAGAACCAAGGTATCAATCCAGTAGGAGGCTACGCTCGAGTCCCTCATACCTACACAAAACAAATAACTCCTTGCAACCAACGCGATAAGGGGTTGTCAATCCCTTCACGGTCACTTACGAGAGTGAGATCTGATAGATATGATAGAATAATATTTTTGGTATTTTTGTGATAGAGATGCAAAGTAAAAATAAAAGCAAAGTAAAAAGCAAAGGAAATAACTAAGTGTTGGAAGATTAATATGATGAAGATAGACCCGGGGGCCATAGGTTTCACTAGTGGCTTCTCTCAAGAGCATAAGTATTTTACGGTGGGTGAACGAATTACTGTTGAGCAATTGACAGAATTGAGCATAGTTATGAGAATATCTAGGTATGATCATGTATATAGGCATCACGTCCGAGACAAGTAGACCGACTCCTGCCTGCATCTACTACTATTACTCCACTCATCGACCGCTATCCAGCATGCATCTAGAGTATTAAGTTCATGAAAACAGAGTAACGCCTTAAGCAAGATGACATGATGTAGAGGGATAAATTCATGCAATATGATAAAAAACCCATCTTGTTATCCTCGATGGCAACAATACAATACGTGCCTTGCTGCCCCTACTGTCACTGGGAAAGGACACCGCAAGATTGAACCCAAAGCTAAGCACTTCTCCCATTGCAAGAAAGATCAATCTAGTAGGCCAAACCAAACTGATAATTCGAAGAGACTTGCAAAGATAACCAATCATACATAAAAGAATTCAGAGAAGATTCAAATATTGTTCATAGATAATCTTGATCATAAACCCACAATTCATCGGTCTCAACAAACACACCGCAAAAAGAAGATTACATCGAATAGATCTCCACGAGAGAGGGGGAGAACATTGTATTGAGATCCAAAAAGAGAGAAGAAGCCATCTAGCTACTAACTATGGACCCGAAGGTCTGAGGTAAACTACTCACACTTCATCGGAGAGGCTATGGTGATGATGTAGAAGCCCTCCGTGATGGATGCCCCCTCCGGCGGAGCTCCGGAACAGGCCCCAAGATGGGATCTCGTGGGTACAGAAGGTTGCGGCGGTGGAATTAGGTTTTTGGCTCCGTATCTGATCGTTTGGGGGTACGTAGGTATATATAGGAGGAAGGAGTACGTCGGTGGAGCAACAGGGGGCCCACGAGGGTGGAGGGCGCCGGGCGCCCCCTACCTCGTGGCCTCCTCCTTTGTTTCTTGACGTAGGGTCCAAGTCTCCTGGATCATAATCTTCCTAAAAATCACGTTCCCGAAGGTTTCATTCCGTTTGGACTCCGTTTGATATTCCTTTTCTGCGAAACTCTGAAATAGGCAAAAAACAGCAATTCTGGGCTGGGCCTCCGGTTAATAGGTTAGTCCCAAAAATAATATAAAAGTGAATAATAAAGCCCAATAATGTCCAAAACAGTAGATAATATAGCATGGAGCAATCAAAAATTATAGATACGTTGGAGACGTATCAGGCATCCCCAAGCTTAATTCCTGCTCGTCCTCGAGTAGGTAAATGATAAAAACAGAATTTTTGATGCGGAGTGCTACTTGGCATAATTTCAATGTAATTCTTCTTAATTGTGGTATGAATATTCAGATCCGAAAGATTCAAGACAAAAGTTTAATATTGACATAAAAATAATAATACTTCAAGCATACTAACAAAGCAATCATGTCTTCTCAAAATAACATGGCCAAAGAAAGTTATCCCTACAAAATCATATAGTCTGGCTATGCTCTATCTTCACCACACAAAGTATTTAAATCATGCACAACCCCGATGACAAGCCAAGCAATTGTTTCATACTTTTGACATTCTCAAACTTTTTCAATCTTCACGCAATACATGAGCGTGAGCCATGGATATAGCACTATATGTGGAATAGAATGGTGGTTGTGGAGAAGACAAAAAGGGAGAAGATAGTCTCACATCAACTAGGCGTATCAACGGGCTATGGAGATGCCCATCAATAGATATCAATGTGAGTGAGTAGGGATTGCCATGCAACGGATGCACTAGAGCTATAAGTATATGAAAGCTCAACAAAAGAAACTAAGTGGGTGTGCATCCAACTCGCTTGCTCACGAAGACCTAGGGCATTTTGAGGAAGCCCATCATTGGAATATACAAGCCAAGTTCTATAATGAAAAATTCCCACTAGTATATGAAAGTGACAAAATGAGAGACTCTCTATCATGAAGATCATGGTGCTACTTTGAAGCACAAGTGTGGTAAAAGGATAGTAAAATTGTCCCTTCTCTCTTTTTCTCTCATTTTTTTATTTGGGCCTTTTCTCTTTTTTTATGGCCTCTTTTTTTTTTCGTCCGGAGTCTCATCCCGACTTGTGGGGGAATCATAGTCTCCATCATCCTTTTCCTCACTTGGGACAATGCTCTAAAAATGAAGATCATCACACTTTTATTTTCTTACAACTCAACAATTACAACTCGATACTTAGAACAAAATATGACTCTATATGAATGCCTCCGGCGGTGTACCGGGATATGCAATGAATCAAGAGTGACATGTATGAAAGAATTATGAACGGTGGCTTTGCCACAAATACGATGTCAACTACATGATCATGCTAAGCAATATGACAATGATGGAGCGTGTCATAATAAACGGAACGGTGGAAAGTTGCATGGCAATATATCTCGGAATGGCTATGGAAATGCCATGATAGGTAGGTATGGTGGCTGTTTTGAGGAAGGTATATGGTGGGTGTATGATACCGGCGAAAAGTGCGCGGTATTAGAGAGGCTAGCAATGGTGGAAGGAAGAAAAGTGCGTATAATCCATGGACTCAACATTAGTCATAAAGAACTCATATACTTATTGCAAAAATCTACAAGTTATCAAAGCAAAGTATTACGCGCATGCTCCTAGGGGGATAGATTGGTAGGAAAAGACCATCGCTCGTCCCCGACCGCCACTCATAAGGAAGACAATCAATAAATAAATCGTGCTCCGACTTCATCACATAACGGTTCACCATACGTGCATGCTACGGGAATCACAAACTTTAACACAAGTATTTCTCAAATTCACAACTACTCAACTAGCATGACTCTAATATCACCATCTTTATATCTCAAAACAATTATCAAGCATCAAACTTCTCATAGTATTCAACACACTCATAAGAAAGTTTTACAAATCTTGAATACCAAGCATATTAGGATTATTTAAGCAAATTACCATGCTATTTAAGACTCTCAAAATAATCTAAGTGAAGCATGAGAGATCAATAGTTTCTATAAAACAAATCCACCACCGTGCTCTAAAAGATATAAGTGAAGTACTAGAGCAAAACTATATAACTCAAAAGATATAAGCGAAGCACATAGAGTATTCTAACAAATTCCAAATCATGTATGGCTCTCTCAAAAGGTGTGTACAGCAAGGATGATTGTGGTAAACTAAAAAGCAAAGACTCAAATCATACAAGACGCTCCAAGCAAAACACATATCATGTGGTGAATAAAAATATAGCTCCAAGTAAAGTTACCGATGGAAGTAGACGAAAGAGGGGATGCCTTCCGGGGCATCCCCAAGCTTTGGCTTTATGGTGTCCTTAGATTATCTTGGGGGTGCCATGGGCATCCCCAAGCTTAGGCTCTTGCCACTCCTTGTTCCATAATCCATCAAAATCTTTCACCCAAAACTTGAAAACTTCACAACACAAAACTCAACAGAAATCTCGTGAGCTCCGTTAGCGAAAGAAAACAAAAGACCACTTCAAGGTACTGTAATGAACTCATTCTTTATTTATATTGGTGTTAAACCTACTGTATTCCAACTTCTCTATGGTTTATAAACTATTTTACTAGCCATAGATTCATCAAAATAAGCAAACAACACACGAAAAACAGAATCTGTCAAAAACAGAACAGTCTGTAGTAATCTGTAACTAACGCAAATTTCTGGAACTCCAAAAAATCATCCAAAATAGGAAGACCTAGAAATTTTTTGTATTGATCAGCAGCAATTGGAATCACTATTTTATCACGTTCTGGTGATTTTTAACAATTGTTTTCGTGAACAGAAAGTTTCTGGAAATTACAGCAAGATCAAATAACTATCATCCAAGAAGATCCTATAGGTTTAACTTGGCACAAACACTAATTAAAACATAAAAACACATCTAACCAGAGGCTAGATCAAATATTTATTCCTAAACAGAAGCAAAAAAACAACTAAAAATAAAATTGGGTTGCCTCCAACAAGCGCTATCGTTTAACGCCCCTAGCTAGGCATAAAAGCAATGATAGATCTAGGTATTGCCATCTTTGGTAGGCAATCCATAAGTGGCTCTCATGATAGATTCATATGGTAATTTTATTTTCTTCCTAGGGAAGTGTTCCATGCCTTTCTTTAATGGAAATTGGAATCTAATATTCCCTTCCTTCATATCAATAATTGCACCAATCGTTCTAAGGAAAGGTCTACCAAGAATAATAGGACATGAAGGATTGCAATCTATATCAAGAACGATAAAATCTACGGGCACATAATTCCTATTTGCAACAATAAGAACATCATTAATTCTTCCCATAGGTTTCTTAATAGTGGAATCCGCAAGGTGCAAGTTTAGAGAGCAATCATCAAAATCACGGAAATCTAGCAAATCGCACAAAGTTTTGGGAATAGTGGAAACACTAGCACCCAAATCACATAAAGCATAGAACTCATGATCCTTAATCTTAATTTTAATAGTAGGTTCCCACTCATCATAAAGTTTTCTAGGGATAGAAACTTCCAACTCAAGCTTTTCTTCATAAGATTGCATCAAGGCATCAACGATATGTTGGTAAAAGCTTTATTTTGACTATAAGCATGAGGAGAATTTAGCACGGATTGCAACAAGGAAATACAATCTATCAAAGAGCAATTTTCATAATTAAATTCCTTGAAATCCAAAATAGTGGGTTTAGCAACATCTAGGGTTTTGATTTCTTCAATCCCACTTTTATCAATTTAGCATCAAGATCTAAAAACTCCGAATTTTGGAACGCCTTCTAGGTAAAGGTGGATCATATTCAGTCCCATCATTATCAAGATTCATATTGCAAAACAAAGATTTAATAGGGGACACATCAATAACTTTTAGATCTTCATCTTTATTTTCATAGAAATTTGAAGAACACGCTTTCATAAAGCAATCTTTCTTAGCACGCATCCTAGCGGTTCTTTCTTTGCACTCATCAATGGAAATTCTCATGGCTTTGAGAGACTCATTGATATCATGCTTAGGAGGAATAGATCTAAGCTTTAAAGAATCAACATCAAGAGAAATTCTATCAACGTTCCTAGCCAATTCATCAACTTTAAGCAATTTCTCTTCAAGCAAAGCATTGAAATTCTTTTGCGAATTCATAAACTCTTTAACACTAGTCTCAAATTCAGAGGGCATCTTATTAAAATTTCCATAAGAGTTGTTGTAGGAATTTCCATAATTATTAGAGGAATTACTAGGATAAGGCCTAGGATTAAAGTTTCCTCTATACGCGTTGTTACCAAAATTATTCCTACCAACAAAATTCACATCCATAGATTCATTATTATTCTCAATCAAAGTAGACAAAGGCATATCATTAGGATCAGAAGAAACACTCTTACTAGCAAATAATTTCATAAGTTCATCCATCTTTCCACTCAAAACATTAATTTCTTCTATCGCATGCACTTTTTTATTAGTAGATCTTTCAGTGTGCCATTGAGAATAATTAACCATAATATTATCTAGGAGTTTAGTAGCTTCTCCTAAAGTGATTTCCATAAAAGTGCCTCCCGCGGCCGAATCTAAAAGATTTCTAGAAGCAAAATTCAATCCGGCATAAATTTTTGTATAATCATCCACAAATTCAAACCATGAGTAGGGCAATTACGTATCATTAATTTCATCCTCTCCCAAGCTTGTGCAACATGTTCATGATCAAGTTGCTTAAAATTCATAATATCGTTTCTAAGAGAGATGATCTTAGCGGGAGGAAAATACTTAGAGATAAAAGCATCTTTGCACTTGTTCCAAGAATCAATACTATTTTTAGGCAAAGACGAAAACCAAGCTTTAGCACGATCTCTAAGCGAAAAAGGAAATA